>NW_017677099.1:0-21500 GCF_001879085.1 Nicotiana attenuata
GGAGTGGGAATATGAACAAGTCATCACTTCTTCTCTCAAATACACTCAGTATTTCTTTAAAAATATTCGAGTTCTCTGTACTCATAGCTTAAGGTTCTTTTGATTGTGGCTTGGTTTGAAAGTATCCTGCTTCTCTTTGCTTGCTTCTTCTGCAACTGGTATGTTACCTTTGTTTAATTTCTGCCACTCCCCTATGTGTTTATTCTCCACTTCATTCTTTATTGGGTTTACTGCTTCCATAATGTAAATTTTGCAAGTTGGTTTGTCTCTTTGCTATGCTCCTACATGAATCCCTATCCCCCAATCCCTTTTGTATGTTGAGTTATGGTTCAGAAACATGACAACACTTGAAATTGTTGTTCATGTATATGGACTGGACTCCCTAAGTCCTAAACTCTTTCAATTCCCATTCCCCTTTCCCCTTTATATGTATCTTGAGCTTAAGACCTTGGTCTGCCAGTGTCCTAATTACTGTCTAGACCATAGTCTGACCTTCAATAGGTCTGTGCTCTTATTTGCTGGCTGAACAGGCTTGGTCAAGGGTGTGCCAGCCTACCTCATGGTTAGGTATGACCACCAGCCTGCCTTGGAATTTCTCCCCCCCCCCCTCTATTGCACTTGCACTTATTCTTAGAATTTAAGTTCTGCCCCTCTCTTGTGAGCCTTGCTTTGGGACCCCCTGAGCTCCCTCTGAACTTGGACACCTGAGGGCTGGCTCTTCCACACTGCACTATAACTCATTCTGATTAATATCTTGGGTGTAAGCACTACCTGGGGTTCCTGAAACTCCTTGGATCTCTGAAACACCCCAGATAAGAGAAGGCTTTGGAAATCTTGATCTCGGAAGTGGTTCAATCTCATATTATTAGACACTAAGTTTGAATTAGGTCCCTCGGATGCAGCTGATGATTTCTGATGTACTTTTAATTTCAGTTTTGTTCTACTGGCCTGTAATGATTTGTATAAACTCATGGGGATTTAGTCAAAAAGGGAGGGGTTACTTTTATGCACAAAGGGTAGAAAATATGCCTATAGGATTTTGTCCCTAATTTGTGCAATTTCATACGTAGAAAGCATGTCTATAGGATTTAACTTCTGAATTCTGCAACTACGCATGTAGATACCATGCCTATAAGGGTTTGCATCTCTGCATATAATAGCATCATTAGGCAAACAGATAGGTTTAATAATAAAATGGCATATGTAGATATCTTGGTTTACAAGGCTTCCATTAGTATTTAAAAAGGTATCACGTATAGAAAGCATGCCTATAGGGATTTCGAAACCAAAAATTGTCTCACTTATTCAAAACAGTGTTGATTTTACTAAAACAAACGACTTTTCTTTCTAAACCTACTCGCATGAACTCTGGTAAACATTTCCCAACCGATCTGCATTCTGGAACTCGTTTAGTTGTTAAACCACGTACCCTTTTCTGAAACTTTTTGTTACTCTAAAATTTTCTTTTAAAATCAGCTTGTGTTTTAAAATCAGTAGTTCTATCCAACACATAGACAAAAAAGGTTTAACTAATCAACTGGATCAGTCTTAGACAACTACATTCGAGTAAGCCTAATGTAGACTTCCTGTCCAAAAATATGTGTTGAACCAGTCCGCTTATCCCTTTAATTTAATTTAAGACTAAACCAGTACGTGCAAGACATGCTAAACTCTATGGCTTTATCTGATTTTAGGAGGCTTATGTGAGCCCTACTTGCTTATTTGCTTTCCCCTTTATTTGCATTATGTGTTTTGATTGACGCCTTAGTATTTTGTCCTTTGAAAACTCTCCAAAAGGCCCCAAACCCCTCTCCCATTAGGACTAGTTAGTCCAAATGCCTCCGGGACTGATAGGATTGGGACGGGTACTAGCAAGCAATAAGTAACGAGACATTCCGCGCTTTAATACCTTAATGGGGTGGGAAGGGTAGATATGGATATGATGAGCACGCGATAACACCACGTGTATAAACGGTTACCGGGTGTTGTGTGGGGTGATCCATATTATTTATAAACATAGGACCCCCTCTCCCCTTTATCTTTTTACTTGTTTATTTCGAAAACTGCTTTTTCTCAAATTTCAGCTTCTTTAACTGCTACTTCCAGCAATTATGTAAAATTTCTCCCTCTTTTCACTCGTTTATTCTGAATTTTAAAACTACTTTCTTTGCCAAATTTCAGACTCTTTAACTTCGTTTAATTTCAAATTGTTTGCAACTATTATATGAAAACCCCCTCGTATTTGTAATTCTTGCTTGTTTACTTGTTGTTTGCACTTAAAGTCATAATTGTAACATGGCCGGGAACCACATTAGTGGATCTTGAGGGGTGCCTAACACCTTCCCCTCGAGATAATTTCTAGCCCTTACCCAAACTCTGGTTCTTCATATCAAATTCTTTTAAAGTGTCCTAATGCACTATAATCATTAGGTGGCGACTCTTCAATTCCAAAACCCAATTCCCAAACGGGAATAGAGTTGTCTTTTCCAAAAAATGTCGTAAACCCGATTTCTTGGGAAAAGGGGGCGTCGACAGCATGGCGACTCTGCTGGGGACTCTTTAGGCTTTTACCATTTCATGTTATATGTGACTTTATTGTTTTCTTTTATTGCTTTTGTTTAATGCCTGTATTCAAAACTGACTTGTTTCTTTTGTTTCTTTTTCTTTAATTACTTTCATTTACCATTTTTCATCAATACCGTTGTAATTTTTGAGCAATTATTGTAAACATTTATTGTATGAACGTGAAAATACATGTCAATTTGTTTCATTCTTGTAAACTGCATCTTCAACATCATATTCCACTCGTGCCAAATAAATACTATAGTAACGCTTATAATGAGTAGTTGCGCTCTTCCAATACTATCACCCCTTAAATTTGGCAAAGGCGTATTTGCGGTAAAACCAGTCGATCAGCGGTGCAGTCGACGGTTTCGTGCCTTTCCCTCTTGAGTTGTCCGCTCAAGGGTACCTGTCTAATACCCCAATAGAAACCTTACTCCGTTTAAACTGTACATGCATCATGGTCAAACCTGGCCGAGTCAGTTATGTTGTCCACATAGTGACTCATTAGGATAGCCTTGTCCATTGTCCACTGGGTTTCCTTGAAACCCAAACGGACACCTCCATGTTTTGTGCATTTATTTGGAGAACTAAATTCTTGCTATGCTAATTATTGGTCCAAATAGTTGAGTCTGGTGGGGTGAGGGCCTAACGCTTTGTTTTGCAGAAAATGAGGCACGAAATCCACAGATTTGGCATGGTAACCAACATTCATCCAAGACTGCTGAATTGGTGGAAAGACCTCCACTCCAGTGATCAGACGCTCGTCCGCAAGTACTTAGGGAATTTGCCTTCTCTTCTAGAAATTCAGCCTGACAACAGAATCATAGAGGCTGCGACATTATTCTGGGATAGTGACAAGTCCGTGTTCCGCTTCGGGGACCTTGAAATGACTCCTTTGCTGAAGAAATATGAGGTTTAGCTGGCATTCCATGGGAGACTCTGGGTTTGCTTATGCCAGAGAACCGCAAAGGTAGGGGTTTCCTTAAGATGATGGGACTGAAGAAGAACCCAGATTTAACCTGTTTGAAAGAATCTTACATCCCATTCGACTATCTGTATGAGAGGTACGACCATAGCAAGTCATACTGCACCTATTCAGATGAGTTCGCTATCACCTCATTGGGGAATGTCCACAGAAGGGTCTTCGTTTTTATGTTTTTCTTTTTGGTAATGATGGTGTTCCCTATGAAGAAGGCTAGGATCCACACCAGACTGGCCATGGTAACTAAGACTTTGATGGAAGGAATTGGCGGGCAGACTTTCAACATAGTGCCCATGATCATTGCCGAGATATACCGCGCCTTGGACAACTGTCAGCAAAAGGGCAGTCATTTTGAGGGTTGCAACTTATTACTTCAGCTCTGGCTCATGGAGCACCTCCAGAAAGGGGAATACCAACAGGAGATCCTACGCAGAGACTGGGATGATCACATCGCCTTCCACCAGCCAAGGCGTATGAATTATATGCCTAAAATGTTCGCTCAGCCAGGGGACGCCAGAGGATGGGTAGAATTATTTGAAAATCTGAAAGAAGACCAGGTACAATGGATGGTCGAGTGGTTCCCCACGGATGAATTCATTGTTCGATCCCGAGACGCACCGTTTCTCATACTAATTGGTTTGAGAGGAACTTATCCTTACGTTCCTCTCCGAGCCATGAGGCAGGATGGAAGAAAGCAAATCATACCAAGGGTCGACAAAATGAGTCACTTCAAGGCTGATTTCCAGGACGATGATAGCCCTCACAGGCGCCAAGCTCAGCACTTGTGGCACTGCAAACTCGTTTTGGGGAGAGAATCTATTGAGCCAGACAGGTATCACGCCGGTTGTGTGCCGCACTATTCGGGTTGGTTGGAAGACGATGGCATGGGTCAGCCCGGGTTCGTTCGAGGTCACAGAATTATCGACGAACAGCTGAAGCACGGGTTAAGTATTATCAACTGCGCAAGAGAATTCGAGAGTGTGAAAGTGAGCACCGGGAAATACAAGAAGCCCATCAGAAGTTGATCGAGGAGTGGAAAGATATGGCTGTCAGCACCAACAAGCGACTAGGGTATTTGGAGCGGGGTCTAGTGGAGCTGGGAGGGAAATTCGATCAAGAGGATTGAAGACTGCCAAAACGCTGAAGGAAATGCAGGCGGACATTTGGCCCAAGCTTATTTGCTGCTAGGACTACGCGAGCTGGTGAAGCTTTCGAGGGAGACGAAGATGCCAAATCTGGGGAAGGTCCCTCTGGGACCAAGTAGTTAGGAGTCCTTTTATTCTTTATTTTAATGTAATAAGGCCAATGGCCAATAGTGACATTTTACTTTCTATTATTTAGAGTCGTTTTGGATTCGTCTTATTTTTATCAATAAAATGAGGCATTTAGCATTATAAGTTCTCCAAAACTATTTGACGCTAGGCCTACCTCGGGCACAGCGAGGCACCAAAGTTCGATTTATATTCTTGCACAATGTGTTTAAATACTGCAATATTTTTTCCTCATAACCTGCACTAACTTGTTACCTTTTGTTTTTCTTTTATTTTCTATTCCCCTCCCCAAAGGTTAGTTCGTGCATTCTGGCATCATCATCATACTCCACAAGATCCAAGGGCCCTCCACCTCCTCCTCCTCCGAGTCCTATCCGGAACAAGAACAAAGGTAGAATGGGAGATCCGAGCGCCAGAAAGGAAATTGAGGTTCCTCAGGGTACCCCGGTTGCTAAGGAAACTGCTACCCAACTTGAGCAAAAATTATTAAAGTTCCAAGAAGAACTGGAGCAGGTTCGGAACTTGGCGAACCTGTCATTTTCTCTCACCGCTCCTGATGTCAACACCCAGAATCCCGCACCTCCACAAAACACNGCCTTAACATACCTTGTATATTCTTCCCAACCTCAAGCTATGCAATTTCACGGCTCCTTAGTCTACAATAAGAGATATGACACTCTCGTTATCGTTTAAGCGTCGTAACTATTATGTATCGACCACAACCTATTTTACAATAAAACGGACAGCACCTCCCCTATATATATGACTTCACACTAGTCAAAACAATCACAAACAGCCCAACATACCCCTATCACTTCATACACAACACGACAACCATAATAGTGTCAAACAATCCGAAAATGTTATGACGAATGACCAACAAACAACCTTGCCATTATGTGGTGTTTCTCCATACCCTTCCTCCTCTCAACTCCATAAAAACAGTAGTAAAAGAGACAACCCAATACCAACACAAAATAGCCCACAAACAGCCCCACAAGTTCATCAACTCAAACATAATTTTTCAGTTTACTTAAACACGTTTCGACTTGTCTTTTCTTTCAAATTGAGAAATACAACCAAAAGTACATCATTACACCTCTTGTCCAATAAACCAGCCATGAATATAACTTAAAAATAAGTTCACAACCAGCCAACCATTGCACAAGATCAAACAACATACCATTCTTCCGAAACTAGCTAGGTCTATTCTTTTCGATCGAGTTAGAACTCGCAAACGCATAGATAATGGAAGGAGAAGCATAAACTTACCTTGTACTGAGTATCACCCACGAAACCTGGTCCTTTTTCATCAAAAATAAGTTCCTCAACACGGATACAAGAAGGAGAAAGAGAAACTAGCATGCTGTCCGGACTTTTCAGCACTAGAATCGCGTCGTAACACCCAGAATACCCTAGGGTTTGTGTGGGATTTTGGGGGAGGAGTTGCAGGGGTTCAATTAGGTTTTCTTGGTCTGAAATACAGGTGAATAACTCAGTTTGTATTCCCTTAAAAGACCCCTCTTGGCCGACTTTGGGGCTTTTAATTAAGTCCTCTCATTTTGGCAAGTAGGTGATGCACCTACTTGTCACCTACCAGTCTGCGCTGTCTCGCGAAAATGCAAATATCTGTCTACTCCAATATCGTATCGACGAACGGTTTAATGAGTTGGAAACTAGACTCGTAGATCTTCAAACTTATATGTAGATCATCCATTGATTCCAAGTATATTGGGAGAAAAGTGCATCTACATTTGACCTAAATTTCAGCATATTATAAATGGAACTTGTGATGACCTTTTCCGACTTTTGTTCCACAACTCGCTTGACTTCAAAACATAACACCAACTATCGTACAACTAAAATAACTCATAATATAATCTCCTTATAATGTTAATACCCCTAGTATCACCCCAAAAGTACAGGTAAAACATTCCAACTTGTCGACTTTCGACGAAACCTATTTTCTTCAATTCGTTTAGCTTCTAAGCCTTCAAACCCTCTTGCTACTTGGTACTAATGATCTTAAATATTTGTAACCTCCACATTAACATGATGAACTAACTTTGTAAACTTTTAAAAGATGATTCCCTTTCTGAGCTTACATTAATTGACTTATGATGTATTCTTACGTACGAAAACACGGGGTGTAACAAATTAGCCCTCCAGGGACGACGAAGTAAACATGTCTATACCTCTCGAATTTGAAGCGCCTCCTTCCGCAAAGGCGCCCGGGCCAATTGAGGTTGAATTTGGAGTTCCAAAAGCACCTGCACCCTTTGAAGTTGCTGTGTTACCCCCAAGGATACCTATTCCTGTGGCAATGTCAGACATAACAACATTCCACTCAAATGCCATACCATGGGATTACACTGCCGAAGCTAGGAGGAAAGGAAAGACCAAGACAGGAGAAACAATTGCTGCACAAGGAATGACCAGAACAGTGAGGATTTATACCCCATAACACTTAGTTGAGTCCAATAAGCAAGCCTCGGGACGGCCTATCGAAACTGGGCCCGACGATCTTTGGAGGAAAATACAAGCTAAGGAGTACTCGGTCGTTGAGCAATTAAACAAAACACCAGCACAGATCTTCATCCTAGATCTTCTACAGAGCTCTGACGCTCACAAGAATGCTTTATTGAAGATACTGAGCGAAGCTGTGCCCAGCAACATAACTGGAGGCGAAATGGAAAATATGGTAGGACAAGTGCTGGAAAGCCATAAAATCACCTTCCACGAAGATGAGCTACCACCGGAAGGACTGAGCCACAACAAGGCACTGCACATCACCGTGCAATGCGAGGATTATTTCATCACTAGAGTCCTGATCGATGGAGGATCCAGCCTCAACATCTATCCGCTGATAACTCTCAGAACCTTGGGAAAAAGCCTGCACGAAATCAAAGATGAGGCTACCAATGTCAAGGCCTTCGATGGGTCCCAAAGGGCTACTATTGGAGAAATCAGCCTATGCTTGCAAATGGGGCCAACATGGTTCGACGTCGACTTTCAAGTGATAGACGTCCCGGCATCCTACAACTTGTTGTTAGGACAGCCCTGGATCCACGCCGCTAGAGCCGTAGCATCGACCCTGCATCAGGCAGTGAAATTCGAATGGAATCACCAGGAGGTGATTATTCATGGCGATGGTAGTAACCCCATATATAGTCGCCAGACCATCCCAATAATTGGAGGCAGAAGGAGAATAGGCTGAGAAACATACCACCACATTGAAAGGGTCAACGCTGTAGACAAGGATAAGTGGTGGGATAACAAGATTGAAAGTATCCTGAAGTGGTGTGGGTACGAGCCTGGAAAGGGACTCGGCAAAAACCTCCAGGGGATCACTAAGCCCATCAAACTAAAGAAGCATGGTACTACATTTGGCTTAGGGTACGGTTATACTTGGGAAGAATTCCAGAACTGGTCGCCACCATGGCGCGGCCCCTACTATCCATTGGAGCTTCCGATACCTAGCCTGGAGCAGACCTTCCAACCGGCAGATACTATATATGGGTCAGAAGAAGATGAAGCTTGGCAGCTATGAAGAATCTGTTTTTGGAGGATGATGATATGGATTGCTGTGTTCTTTTCGAGGAGGAAGGGGAGGAAGGCCCTTCCATACAAGCGGTGAACCGAGGAGACCGCCTCAGCAATTGGTCAATTAGGACCGTCAGGGCCCGGAAAGCTTCGGGGTAGCAAGGCTAAACAAAAGCACCATGCATCTCATTTTACTTTTTACTAGCTGATTTTTTTTCCGCATTGTCTTTAATTTTGAAAAGAGCTCCGATGTTCCAAACAATCATGAATTTAATCAAAGCATTTCAGTTTATCATATATCTCGCTCTTATTATTTTCTCTATCATTTACTCTATTTTCACACAGCATTACTATTACTTACTTTGATGATGAACCAACGATTGTGACTTGCAACGATACAACGCAGCAAAAGGATGTTGATTCAGAAGAGGAAGATATACCAGAAGAGGTTGTCAGAGAGGTTGAGAATTTTGAGAATAGACCTAAGTCTAACCTGGAAGAAACTGAGGTCGTTAATTTGGGAGATACAGAAAATGTCAAAGAAACTCACATCAGTGTTCACCTGTCACCATCAGAAAAGGAAGAATACACAGAATTTTTAAAGGAATATGAGGACATATTCGCCTGGTCGTATGATGATATGACTGGTCTCAGCACGTCCATTGTAGCTCACAAACTGCAAACAGATCCAGCCTGTCCGCCGGTAAAACAAAAGCTCAGGAAATTCAAACCCGACATGAGTTTGAAAATCAAAGATCAGGTTACTAAGCAAGTAAAAGCTAAGGTTCTCAGAGTGGTAGAGTATCCGACATGGTTAGCCAACATCGTGCCAGTACCAAAGAAAGATGGGAAAGTTAGAGTTTGTGTCAACTACCGGGATCTTAACCGGGCCAGTCCCAAAGATGACTTTCCCTTGCCGAACATACACATTCTTATCGACAACTGCGCCAAGCATGAGTTGCAGTCCTTTGTTGATTGTTTCACCGGATATCATCAGATATGGATGGATGAGGAAGATGTAGAGAAAACGGCTTTCATTACGCCGTGGGGAATGTATTGTTACAAAATGATGCCATTTGGGTTGAAGAATGTTGGCGCCACCTATATGAGAGCCATGACTACTATCTTTCACGACATGATACACAAGGAGATTGAAGTATATGTGGACGATGTCATCATCAAATCCAAGAAAGCCACTGATCATATGGAAGACCTGAGAAAGTTCTTCAACAGATTGAGGAAGTACAATCTGAAACTGAGTCCCGCCAAGTGTGCATTCGGGGTTCCTGCTGGAAAATTACTAGGTTTCATCGTGAGTCGTCGAGGAATAGAATTGGACCCATCAAAGGTCAAAGCCATTCAAGAATTGCCACCCCAAAGAACAGGAAGGACGTAATGAGTTTCCTGGGGAGGCTCAACTATATCAGCCGGTTCATAGCTCAGTCCACAGTCATTTGTGAACCCATCTTTAAGATGTTGAAGAAAGACGCTGCTACTAAGTGGACTGACGATTGTCAGAAAGCCTTTGACAGAATCAAGGAATACCTGTCAACGCTGCCAGTCTTGGTTCCGCCCGAGCTAGGGAAGCCTCTATTGCTTTATCTTGCGGTTTTGGATGGAGCGTTCGGTTGTGTTCTGGGACAACATGATGAAACGGGGAGAAAGGAGCAAGCCATCTACTATCTCAGTAAGAAGTTCACCCCGTACGAGGCCCGGTATTCTTTATTGGAGCGCACCTGTTGTGCTCTGACTTGGGTAGCTCAGAAATTGAGGCATTATTTCCGTGCCTACACTACTTATCTCATATCGAGGATGGACCCGCTGAAGTATATCTTCCAGAAGCCCATGCCCACTGGCAAGCTCGCCAAGTGGCAAATCCTGCTAAGTGAATTCGACATTGTTTACGTAACTCAGAAAGCGATCAAGGGGCAAGCCATAGCAGACCACCTTGCTGAGAATCCTGTCGGCGGAGAATACGAACCCCTGAAAACGTATTTTCCTGATGAAGAAGTGTCCTTTGTAGGAGAAGATATTGCAGAATCCTACGAGGTTGGAGGTTGTTTTTCGACGGAGCTACAAATTTCAAAGGAGTTGGCATAGGAGCAGTCCTAGTATCAGAAACCGGCTAGCACTACCCTGTATCCGCCAAGCTCAGATTCCCTTACACCAACAACATGGCCGAATACGAAGCCTGCATCCTGGGGCTCAAGAAGGCCATTGACATGAACATTCAGGAGCTACTAGTGATCGGGGATTTGGACTTGCTCATACATCAGGTTCAAGAAGAATGGGCAACCAAGAACTCCAAGATACTCCCCTACTTGCATCACATACAGGAGTTAAGGAAAAGATTCACAAAAAACGAAATTTCAACATGTCCCCAGGGTCCAAAACGAGTTCTCTGACGCACTAGCTACTTTATCATCCATGATCCAGCATCCAGACACAAATTTCATTGATCCCATCCTAGTAAAGATCTATGATCAGCCAGCTTATTATGCTCACGTTGAGGAAGAAGCGGACGGAAAACCACGGTCCGCACATCGACCGGAGCAACTCCCTACATGCTGGTTTATGGTACAGAGGCGGTCATCCCCGCCGAGGTAGAGATTCCCTCTTTGAGGATCATACAAGAAGCAGAGTTGGACGACGTAGAATGGGTAAAAGGTCGCTACGAGCAGTTAGCCCTTATAGATGGGAAAAGGATGAATGCAGTTTGCCACGGTCAGTTGTATCAGAACAGAATGTCTTGAGCCTTCAACAAAAGAGTTAAGCCAAGGAAGTTTACACCGGGGCAGCTGGTGTTGAAGAAAATATTCCCACATCAAGATGAAGCCAAGGGGAAATTCTCTCCCAACTGGCAAGGTCCGTACATGGTTCACCGGATTCTAACTGGAGGAGCCCTTATTCTTGCAGAAATGGACGGAGAAGTTTGGCCAAAGCCAATCAATTCAGATGCAGTGAAACGATACTATGTGTAACCACTTATGATTTCTTATGATGATGTAGTTTGAACTACGCCTGACCTGATTCCCGTTTAAGAAGGGATACGTAGGCAGCCCTATAGGTTCGGTCACAATTTAATAAAAATTCCATTTTTCCTCCCTGCTATTGGAACTGTGGCAGAATTTTGAGGAGGACCCTCAAAATTCCGAAGTTAGTTTTTAGCCATTCATCGCTAGGAATGTCACCTCAGTAAACTGGGGCAGAATTTTGAGGAGGATCCTCAAAATTCCGAAGTTGATTTTTTTTAGCCGTTCAGCGCAGCCGTCAGAAGCGCCAGCCCAATAAACTGGGCCAGAATTTTGAGGAGGACCCTCAAAATTCCAGAACAAGAAAGGTTGCAATGTCTTGAACCACGTCGCAGTCGTTGGTTCATCTAAAGAAAACTATTTTCTACTTACGTTATATTTACTAAATCATGCATAACTATTGTTCGAATTGTTGCTGCTGAGCAACGCTACCCCAATGATACGCAACGTCGGAAGCCAGGGGAAAATAAACTAGCCTTTCCCCCTTACAAAACTCACGATTTTTCTTTGGATGCAGGCACCAGACTAACAATATCGTCAGGTATATTTATGCACGCATACTTTCTCAAGAACACAACCTCTTAGAATCATCACTTGTTCGTAATTGCTATCCATACACAACCTCCCCAGCAGTCACGATATTAGCTATCAGCTAAGAAGTCTCACTACTACTCGTCCTTTTACATTCTCGCATTGCATAAGGCTACCTTTCTGCCTTTCGAGACTAAACACTGTCTCCATCTGCATTATCTGCATTGCATAAGGCTACCTTTCTGCCTTTCGAGACTAAGCACTGTCTCCATCTATCTGCATTGCATAAGGCTACTTTTCTGCCTTTCGAGACTAAGCACTGTCTCCATCTGCATTATCTGCACTGCATAAGGCTACCTTTCTACCTTTCGAGACTAAGCACTGTCTCCATCTGCATTATCTGCATTGCATAAGGCTACCTTTCTGCCTTTCGAGACTAAGCACTGTCTCCATCCTGCATTTTCTTGCATTGCATAAGGCTACCTTTCTGCCTTTCGAGACTAAGATCTGTCTCCATCTGCATGGCTGAAATATCGCCACCTCTATTTGCATCGGCTGAAATACCGCCATCTTCATACAAATCTTGCATGGCTAAAACGCCGCCAATGTTTGTTTAAATCCCTATCAGCTGAAACGTCGCCATTTATAATCACCCTTCTTTACCGGCTGAAATATCGCCAACTTTATTCTCGGTATCGGCTGAAATATCGCCATTTACATTTTTTTTTGCATCAACTGAAACGTCGCTGCTTTATTTAAATTTCTGTCGGCTGAAATATCGCCATTTACATTTTTCGCATTAGCTGAAACAACGCTGTTTTATTTAAATTTCTGTCGGCGGAAATATCGCCATTTACATTTTTTGCACCGGCTGAAATACCGCCAAATCTTGCATTTCATGGGCTGAAACACCGCCAAACCATCCGAGGGTGTCATTGTTCGGAGGCATCATCTTCATAGCCCGAGAACACCATGCCATGGCCCGAGGACCCACTTTATATCCTGCACATCATTATTCAAAGGCATCATGGTTCGTAGGCATCATTATCATAGCCCGAGAACATCATTTCATAGCCTGCGAATCCTTTAATTTTGCGCTTCATGGCCCAGGACAGCTGTTGATGCCCAATTTTTCCCTAGTAATTTTATACTCAAAATACTTCCAAAATAGCATATATGTGCATATGTAAGCACACCCAAGAGTTCTGGCTTTTTTTAATGATTTTTAAACCAATTCATTGCCTATTTTAATACAACAAAATCCAATAATTATTCCCAAAATTATCATTTTGGCGAATAATTCATTTTTATTCTAACATTTGCACCAAAATATAATTAAGGTAATTTTTGCATATTTTTACAAATTTATTTAGTATTTTTAAAGCTAATTTGCATATAATTGCAATTATAGCCTGTTTTGTTATTAATAGCATTTTATAATTAAAAAATTAGTTCCAGTATTTTTAAGTTAATATTTATGTAATATTTGTTTACTCAGTATTTTTAATTTATTTTTAAAACTATCATTGCTATTTTTATAAAATAAAACGGGGAAAAGTGGCTATTTAAAATCTGGCCTCAATTTCATTCAATTACAGCCCAATTTGCACCCCAATTCAACCCAATCCCAACCCCCAAATCAATTTAAACCCGATTACTTGATCCAATCGCCGAAACCCGCCCGTTTTCTTTTTAAAATCTGAGCCATTGATCATTTTGATTAACGGCCCAGATCTCTTCTTTCCTTTTTAATTCCAAACGACCCCTAAACCCTACCCCATTCTTTTAGAAGCGCCGCCTCTAACTCCTCTCTTCTCTCAAACGCTCTCGAGCTCTCTCGAAACCCTAATCGCTCTCTGCCACCTCCAACCCCAAATCCACCGGAATCTATGGTTGTTCTAACCATGGACGACCTATTCTCACCCCCTACTGCTCTCACGTGCTTGATACCTGAAGGTTCGAGGCCAGACCTCGAAGGTCCTCGCTCAGACCTTCATCGATTCGAAGTTTCCAGCCATCTCCGGCCTTGCTCCGGCGTGTCTTAGCCTCCTGAGCCTGATTCCGACCTTATCGACTCCGGATCTGATCTTGTCTCTTCCAAGCCTTTCTCGTTTCTAGGGTTCTCAGAAACCCTAGCCTATTCGAGGTTCTTTTTCGTTTATTTGTTCGGATCTGTGCTCGATCTGTGCTATATGTGATGTTTTAAACGTTTTTCCCGATTTTTCCTTTTTAAAATCTTTTGATTTCAAACTAGGGTTTCTAAGTCTGTTTGTTAATATTTTGTTCGATTCATTTGTTTATCATCTCTAAGTTTGATTGGTGTTGAAAACCTAATTTTTGGAGATTTGTTTGAGTTTCTGAGTCTATCTGTTTGATTTACTTTGTTTGCACCTGATTTGTGTCGAAAACCCTAATTTTGGGGGTTTATTCGAGCTTCTGAGACTGTTTGTTTGTTTTACTTGTTTATCGCCTCTAAACTCGATTGATTTCGAAAAACCCTAGTTTCTTCGGGGTTTACTCAAGTTCCTGAAGTTTACTTGTGCGATTCTCCTATTTGAAATTGTTCTACTTTATTTGAAGGTTTCAGCATCTCTTTGTGTGATTCTTTTGATTCTGCTTTCTTACTATCTGTCAAACTCGATTATGTTTTCAGAAAGGTTTTCACCTAACCTTTTGCATGCTTCTGATCTTTTCTCTCTTACTAAGCCAACGAAATTTGACCTACATGAGTATCATGCTATTACTGTATGCTACCTCTCCTTGCCATAGCTTGGCCTCACATGTCTATTACTTGTGCACCTCATTTATATACTGAGTTCCTTCTGTGATTGATTTTCAAATTCGTGATTGATTTTCAAAACTTTTCCTTGTGCAGTTCTGATTTTTTACTCGCCCGTTAAGGGTTAATTGATTCTCCTTCTTTTTTTGGCCTTACCAGATCCTTTCCAAAATAAGTACACTCCTGTATTTAGACTTAATACCCTACTATATGGTTTTACCGCTCCTTTTATGGCAACAATCATTCTGCTTACAAATTGATTTTCTTTCCTTATATTAATCCTGTCAAGTGCCCGTTGAGCAGTAATCCCTTGATTAAAGGGAAAACCTGCGTTAATTGATTTTGACTGTGATTATTTCCATGTTTGTGTTGAAACTGTATTTGTTACCTTATTTTCTACTCGTTGTCAAAACTTTAAATACCTGTACTTCTTCCCTTTCAAGGGAGTTGGAACATGAACAAGTCATCACTTCTTCTCTCAAAATACACTCAGATTTTCTTTAAAAAATATTCGAGTTCTCTGTACTCATAAGCTTAAGGTTCTTTTGATTGTGGCTTGGTTTGAAAGTATCCCGCTTCTCTTTTCTTGCTCTTCTGCAACTGGTATGTTACCTTTGTTTAATTTCTGCCACTCCCCTATGTGTTTATTCTCCAGTTCATTGTTTATTGAGTTTACTGCTTCCATAATGTAAATTTTGCAAGTTGGTTTGTCTCTTTGCTATGCTCCTACATGAATCCCTATCCCCCAATCCCTTTTGTATGTTGAGTTACGGTTCAGAAACATGACAACACTTGACATTGTTGTTCTTGTATATGGACTGGACTCCCTGAGTCCTAAACTCTTTCAATTCCCATTCCCCTTTCCCCTTTATATGTATCTTGAGCTTAAGACCTTGGTCTGGCAATGATCACTGTCTAAACCATAGTCTGACCTTCAATAGGTCTGTGCTCTTATTTGCTGGCTGAACAGGCTTGGTCAGGGGTGTGCCAGCCTACCTCATGGTTAGGTATGACCACCAGCCTGCCTTGGCATTCCTCCCCCTCCTCTATTGCACTTGCACTCATTCTTAGAATTTAAGTTCTGCCCCTCTCTTGTGAGCCTTGCTTTGGGACCCCTGAGCTCCCTCTGAACTTGGACACCTGAGGGTTGGCTCTTCCACACTGCACTATAGCTCATTCTTATTAATATCTTGGGTGTAAGCACTGCCCGGGGTTCTTGAAACTCCTTGGATCTCTGTAACACCCTAGATAAGAGAAGGCTTTGGAAATCTTGATCTCGGAAGTGGTTCAATCTCATATTATTAGACACTAAGTTTGAATTAGGTCCCTCGGATGCAGCTGATAATTTCTCATGTACTTTTAATTTCAGTTTTGTTCTACCGGTCTGTAATAAATTGCATAAACTCATGGGGATTTAGTGAAAAAGGGAGGGGTTACTTTTATGCACAAAGGGTATAAAATATGCCTATAGGATTTTGTCTCTAATTTGTGCGATTTCATACGTAGAAAGCATGTCTATAGGATTTAACTTCTGAATTCTGCAACTACGCATGTAGATACCATGCATATAGGGGTTTGCATCTCTGCATACAATAGCATCATTAGGAAAACATATATGTTTAATAATAAAATGGCATATGTAGATATCTTGGCTTACAAGGCTTCCATTAGTATTTAAAAAGGTATCACGTATAGAAAGCATGCCTATATGGATTTCGAAACCAAAAATTTGTCTCACTTATTCAATATAGTGTTGATTTTACTAAAACAAACGACTTTTCTTTCTAAACCTACTCGCATGAACTCTGGTAAACATTTCCCAACCGATCTGCATTCTGGAACTCGTTTAGTTGTTAAACCACGTACCTTTTTTCTGAAACTTTTTGTTACTCTGAAATTTTCTTTTAAAATCAGCTTGTGTTTTAAAATCAGTAGTTCTATCCAACACATAGACAAAAAAGGGTTAACTAATCAATTGGATCATGTCTTAAACAACTGCATTCGAGTAAGCCTAATGCAGACTTCCTATCTAAAAATATGTGTTGAACCAGTCCGCTCATCGCTTTAATTTAATTTAAGACCAAACCAGTACGTGCAAGACATGCTAAACTCTATGGCTTTATCTGATTTTAGGAGGCTTATGTGAGCCCTACTTTCTATTTGCTTTCCCCTTTACTTGCATTATGTGTTTTGATTGACGCCTTAGTATTTTGTCCTTTGAAAACTCTCCAAAAGGCCCCAAACCCCTCTCCCATTAGGACTAGTTAGTCCAAATGCCTCCGGGACTAATAGGATTGGGACGGGTACTAGCATGCAATAAGTAACGAGACATTCCGCGCTGTAATACCTTAATGGGGTGGGAAGGGTAGATATGGATATGATGACCACGCGATAACACCACGTGTATAAATGGTTACCGGGTGTTGTGTGGGGTGATCCATATTATTTATAAACATAGGACCCCTCTCCCTTTATCTGTTTATTTTTATTTCGAAAACTACTTTCTTCTCAAATTTCAGCCTCTTTAACTTCGTTTAATTTCAAATTATTTGCAACTATTATATGAAAACCCCCTCGTATTTGTAATTCTTTCTTGTTTACTTGTTGTTTGCACTTAAAGTCACAATTGTAACATGGCCGGGAACCACACTAGTGGATCTTGAGGGGTGCCTAACACCTTCCCCTCGAGATAATTTCTAGCCCTTACCCAAACTCTGGTTCTTCATCTCAAATTCTTTTAAAGTGTCCTAATGCACTATAACCATTAGGTGGAGACTCTTTAATTCCAAAACCCAATTCCCAAACGGGAATAGAGTTGTCTTTTCCAAAAAATGTCGTAAACCCGATTTCTTGGGAAAAAGGGGGCGTCGACACTAACCATGTGGTGTATCGAACCACTCGAATCACCCCCGCTTTCAACTGTTTTGTGACTTCTTCTTTTATCTTATCACTGATATCAGTTTTGAACTTTCTTTGCTTTTGCTGGACAGGGGGATAATCGGGGTATGTTGGCAACTTGTGATTCACCAAATCAACACTTAGTCCTGGCATGTCATCATATGGCCAAGCAAACACATCTTTGAATTCAAACAATAGTTGGATCAACGCATCCCGGGTTTTTTTCATCTGTGTGAATGCTTATCTTGGTTTCTTTGACTTCTTCAGTACTACCCAAATTAACCGGCTCGGTATCATTTAAGTTAGGCTTAGGTTTATTCTCAAATTGTTCCAATTCTCGATTTATTTTCCTAAAAGCCTCTTCCTCATCATATTCCGGTTCTTGGTTCATTATTTCACAATTAGATAGCTTGTTTGGATATGGGCATGAAGTCCGCAAGCATGTCATGTTATTTAAAGCCGTACTATTAGAACTGAAAGAAGAAATAAGAAAAGTAACAAAAAATCAGAAAGAATAAAGAGAGATGAACGATGAAATATTGATTTCATTTCATTGAATTTTGAAGATAACAGGGTTTACATTGGAATTTAAAGACAAGAAACTAAAAGAAACATCCGAGTTATTCCCTGAAATAAGTCGTGATGTAGAAAAGGTGGTAGGACTGGACTACCGGGATTCCCGCCTGATTGGGAACAGAGTAGCCTTCCAATTTTGCAACTTGGCATTGGGTCCCATGTATAGCACTTCAGCGGTGCTCGAACCTTCTCCCGGCTGGACCATGTGGGTTTCGTACAACATTTTCCTCATAGCCCCACAGATTTCTTCAATTTCCTCAGCCGTGAAGGCCTCATCGTCCTCTTCCTCATTGTACTTGGGCCTGTCAAATGTTCTATAAAGTTGCGGAATCGGCTGAGGCAAGACCCAACCATTGTTCTTTCGTTCATCTGCCCATTTTCCATCAGCTGGAGTGGGTTGGAAACCTACCCCAAAGAACTTCTCACTGGCAGCCAGGGTGATGGGTTCGGTGATTCCTTGCAACGACGTCCCGAGCCCCTTCCCAGGTTTGTAACCGTGCCTGATCATTTCTTTGGCAACCATAATTGACGCATTTGAGAGAAAGGGTTGAGGACAAGGGTTTCCTTCTTCACATTGGTGTGCGACCACCACTTCAAAAGCTTGATAAACTATATGCTCACTACCTTCTCTGGCTTCGAGACGTGGGACTGATGGGTCCCGGTAAATTAACTGCTCGTCCTCTCCATGGACTACAATCTCTTGATCCTCATATTCGAATTTCACCATCTGGTGGAGAGTAGAAGGCACAACCCATGCTGCGTGAATCCAAGGTCTTCCCAAGAGGAAATTATAGGAAGTATCCATGTCCAAGACCTGAAAGGTCACCTCGAAATCCACCGGCCCAATAGTCAGAATCAAATCAATCTCGCCTATTGTATCTCTCTTGATGCCGTCAAAGGCACGCACACAGACATTGTTGGGCCTGATTCTCTCAGTACCGATTTCCATTCGTTGCAGAGTTGAGAGATGGCAAATATCTACCCCAGAACCACCATCTAGCATGACCCTTTTCACATAATACCCCTCGCATTTAACTGTCAGATGAAGGGCTTTGTTGTGGGCGGCCCCTTCCGGGGGCAAATCATTCTTGCTGAAAGAAATTTGATTGACAGCAAAAAATCTTTCCGCCATCCTTTCCAGCTGCTCCACAGTGGTTTCAATGGGAACATACGCTTCGTTGAGGGTTTTGATCAATACCTTCTGATGCTGAGTTGAAGTCATTAACAGAGACAACAAAGAGACTTGAGTAGGGGACTTGCGAAGTTGGTCAATTATCTCGTAGTCCGCCATTTTCATTTTTCGGAAGAACTCTTCTGCTTCTTCAGCACTAACGGGATTCTTGAGTGGGAAACGCTTCTTTGTGGCATTATTCACTTCCTCCAGATTAAAGTATTTCTCAGCTGGTTTAACTTCATTTGTTTCTTCTGAGACCTCTTTTCCCTTGTAAGTTACTATCGTCTTGTTGTAACTCCATGGGACGGCAGTAGGGTCTGTCATGGCCCTCTACGGTGCGCGGCCAATAACCACGGGCTCATTCATCCTTGATGAAATTACTAGCCCCCGCACCACGTAGGTCCCTTTAGGCACATACATTTTGGATCCCTTGTTTAATTCAAACCTTGTTGGAGGGCTCAATGACATCTGTTCTTTCTTGCGGCCCCGGAGAACATAGAGAACAACATCTTTTGAGGGCGCTGCCCCAATTTTGGTTTCCTCTTTCTTTTCTGTATTCCGAGGGGCGAGTTTACTCTTCTTCTCCCCTTTGTCCTGTTTTGTGGCAACCCTTGGTTTCTTTTCCACATCGGCTATGGTAATGATGGCTTTTAGAGCTGGATCAAACTCTCTATCTTCACAGATCATTCCAATAATCTGCCCGTTGTTGTGAGCCGGTAGTGGATTGTTGGTTACATTAGGAACGTCTTCGTCCTTTAGCACTATTCGCTTTTGTTCTATGAGGTTTTCCACAGCTCTTTTCAGGGTCCAACAGTCATCTGTATCATGCCCTTCAGCCCCCGAGTGGTAAGCACATTGAGTACCGGCTCTGTAAGCGGGCGACGCTGGATTGTGCCTGGTTTGGGGGACAGGCTGCAACAAACCCATCTGGACAAGTTTTGGGAAAAGGCTGGAATATGACTCACCAATGGGTGTGAAGTTTGCCATTTTGGGTGGTTCCCGGGCACGGAAATTGTTTTGTGGAGGTCGGGGATTGTACTGAGCTTGGTGAGGAGTTTGATTTCTTGGAAATGGAGCTCGGTTTTGATTAAATTGTTGTTGTGGCCTAACGTAGGGTTGGCATTCATCACTGCGTATGGCCGAGGAGCCATAGCGTAGGCCACATCTTGATGGGGATAGTAATGTTGTGGGGTTCTTTAAGAGAAATAAGGTCTGGATGGATGGGGTTTTCTTACACTTGAAGTTGCCATTGCCGCTTCTTCCTTCTTCTTTCGGTTTGCTACACCTCCCGACCTACCTTGAATTGCTTGGGAGGTAGCCCTTATAGCAGACTGACTCAGGATGCGCCCTGTCTTTAAACCAATCTCAACCATTTCACCGATTTTGATGGCCTCGGCAAAAGGCTTCCCCATGGCAGACATCATGTACTGATAATAATCAGCCTCTTGGGCTTGAAGAAAGACACTAACCATCTCTGTTTCGTCCATTGGAGGCTTAACTCTGGCGGCTTGATTGTGCCATTTGACAGCATACTCTCGGAAGCTTTCCGAGGACTTTTTCTTTAGATTTGACAATGAGTTCCTGTCAGGGGCAATGTCGATGTTATACTGAAACTGCCTGACAAAATCCCGAGCTAGGTCATCCCAGATATGCCATCGAGATATATCCTGGTCCATGTACCATTCAGAAGCAATAGCGACCAAGCTTTCTCCAAAATAAGCCATGAGGAGCTCTTCTTTTCCACCTGCTCCCCGCAATTGGTTGCAATATCTCTTGAGATGGGCTATGGGATTCCCATGCCCGTCATACTTTTCAAACTTCGGGGTTTTAAAACCCAAGGGTAGATGCACGTGCGGGAACATACACAGTTCAGCGTAGGATACGCTCTTCTGCCCGCTCAAACCTTGTATATTTTTAAGACTTTGCTCCCGGCTCCTCATTTGTCGACTCCGCGCGGTCCGCGTTGGAAGCCACGCGGCCGCGGTGCATTTCTGCGTGGTCCGTGTGGCTAGGTTCAGCGGGCCAGTAGTCCTAGGTCGCCAAGCGCGGCCGCGTGCCATATCAGCGCGGTCCGCGCTGGGAGATTTAGAGAGTGGGAATTTTGGTCCATTCCTCCAGCGCGGTCGCGCACCAAATCAGTGCGGTCCGC
>NW_017677099.1:23831-31417 GCF_001879085.1 Nicotiana attenuata
TTAATCATGACATCAACCATTCCCACAAGACCCAATTCTATGTTGCCGTCTTTTCTCGGACAGATTATGACACCCAAGAATGCTACTATAAAGGCCAAACCCTACCGTGCCTCCCATTTATCTTTGTTTCCCGCATGGGTCAGACCAGTATTAGGTGCTTCAAAACCGTGAGGATTCCCATAGAGCTGGTACAAGAATTGGAAAGTGCAAAACCCTTCGGATAAATTCCTATCCTGAACCTCCCGACTAATGCTCAACAGATCTAGAAACTTGTGAGGAGATACTGTTCTTGGCGACACTGTGTACCGACTTCTAAGATTTCCACTAAGGCCGGCATAGCCCGCAATTTCCTCCAGTGTGGGAGTGAGCTCAAAATCAAAAAAGTGAAACACATTGTGAGGCGGGTCCCAGAAAGGTATCAAGGCTTCAATCACATCCAATCTCGGCTTGATTTTCAGAAGTCCCACGAGACCACCCAAAACTTTAACCACAGTTCCTCTGCTGACTTTTCCTAAGTCGTTCCACCACATATGGAGCTGTAAGGGGATTTCTTCAAGAGCTGCGAAGGATTCATTTTCATTTGTGCTCATCCTGCACATTTATTAGGGTAATTGGTTAAAAAGATCATGATTCATTTTGACTCAAGCATTTCAAAAAATAAAAACCCGGCTTTGCAGATACGGCCCTTCAGCACTTCGGAAAAGAAGATTTAGGGCTGTGTTTGCTAACCGGCCAAAAATTTGAAAAAGAGAGTAAAGGTGGCTGTTCTTGCAAAAAACAGCTTTCCGGCGTCCTTTTGGGAACATTTGGCTATTCTAGACAAGAATGGCATCACCTTACTTATTTAGGATAAAAGATTAAATTTTGTCTTTTGGTATTTTGCAAGAATGAAGTTGGACCCGATGGGGTTGCCTATGTATCCCGCATGCGGTGAGAATCAAACTTGCGTAGTTTGGGCAGATTTGACATAATAAAACAATACTAAATATTTTTTCTTTCAGAACCNAGTTCCTGTCAGGGCGAATGTCGATGTTATACTGAAACTAGCCTGACAAAATACCCGAGCTAGGTCATCCCAGATATGCCATCGAGATATATCCTGGTCCATGTACCATTCAGAAGCAATAGCGACCAAGCTTTCTCCAAAATAAGCCATGAGGAGCTCTTCTTTTCCACCTGCTCCCCGCAATTGGTTGCAATATCTCTTGAGATGGGCTATGGGATTCCCATGCCCGTCATACTTTTCAAACTTCGGGGTTTTAAAACCCAAGGGTAGATGCACGTGCGGGAACATACACAGTTCAGCGTAGGATACGCTCTTCTGCCCGCTCAAACCTTGTATATTTTTAAGACTTTGCTCCCGGCTCCTCATTTTCCGGGTAATTTTTTCCTGTTCAAGGTTCTTTGGGGTTTTCTCCTGCCCCATGGTAAACTCGTACCAGGGTTGTTGAGGGTAGGAATTAGTAGTGAATTGGGTAGGTTCCGGTGGGAATGATGGTACTTGAAAGGTGAAGGATGAGGGATCAAAGTTTGGCCTTGGCAGAGTAGGTTGTGCCGTGGCTGAAGAAGGTGGTGCAGTGAATATATTGGAGGTTGTGCCTGACATCAACACCTGGGGGCGGACCTCAGAAGGTGATCCAGCAAAGTGAGCCGAAATGGTAGGATATCCTAGCGGAGTATTCGGGTAACTTATAGGGACGTTGGAGGTGCCACTCGCCCTGGGAAGTAGCTCGGGGAATCCAGGGATGACACTTGGTGGTTCCCTACCATTAGACCAGGCATCCCACATTTCTATCATGCGAAGACGTAGAATTCTGTTTTCCTCTGCAGCGGCCGATTCCAAAGTTGGGATGGCCGAGATCGGGCTATCCTCGGGGATAGGAACCGTTGGTAGATGACCCTCAGATGACATTTCAACGCTTCCCTTTGACCTTGTGAAGTAAGGATGTGAAGCCAGAGTACCACAAAACCAACCACCTTACAATAGATCCTGACTGGAATACAAACACAACAAACCGGTTAGTGCGAGACAATTAACACATAGGGAATCACACGTTGGGGTGTGATGCACCTATACAGTTAAATGTGCTTCTACATGTTTTGCAATGGTTGCATGTTTCATCCCGGCTTTCGTTTGTTTCTCCAATTTTCTTTCTTTCCACTTTGGCTCTTTAATGCTTCTCCTCTTATTCCTATTTCCCTCTCTTTTCTTGCTCTGCCCCTCTTTTTTTCGTTTTTCTTTTGGTTTTTCTTTGACTCTCTTTTTCTCTCTTTTTTATTTTTCTTTCGATTCTTTCCTTCCACATTCCTCTTTTATTTGAGTTATTTACAAAATCATGACCGGATCCGATGAGGATTGCCTACATATCACGACACCGCGTGAATCAGATCATTACGTAGTTCAAGAAAAAATAAATGCAAAAAATAAAGAAACAATTTTTGAGAATTTTCAATTTTCATTAACAAAAATCCTAAACTTTTCTATTACAAAAGACTCCAACGTACTCAATTCTTGGAATTTTAAAAACTACAAACAGACTCAAAACAATATTTTAAAACTAAAACTGAACTACAGACTCAGTAAATGAAAATCATGAGTACATAAATGCTTCGACTCTCGGGGCCCGTGGGATATCATCCAGTCTTGCTACGGGCCTATGTGCAAGATCCCCTTGAAGACGCTCCAGATCACTCATTATTTGGCGAACAAATATCATAACCGCAGCAAAGAAAGTGGTCCTAGTCATGTCTTCACATTCTTGACACTTCACGACGATGTAGTCAGCAATGACTCTAACCCTCTCTCGGATGACACCTTTTTCTTGGAGCAAATGCCCGATTTGCTGAGGCCGAGCTTCTAGCACCTGAGTGTCATGATGGTTTTGATTTTGCAACTGTTGCATATCTTCCTCCATCTGGGCCATCAAAGCATAACAATGTTCCCTTTCGGCTTTAAAGTTCCTAGCCTGTTTGGCCGCCTCATTTTCAAGGGTAGTTAGCTTTCTCTTCAGATTGGTGATTGTCCCCTCATATTTTCTTTTCATCTGTCGCACAAACTCTGCCCGCCCTTCTGCATTCTTTACCAATTGTGCTCGGACTCTTGCTAGACTAACCTCAGATTTCTCTAAGTCGTCTTGACATTTGAGTACTTTCTTTCTGAGACCACTTATAAGCCTTTCATCTGTTCGGCTTCGTTCCTGGTTTCTAGCAGCTATTTTCATCTTTTGGATCTGAGCCTTAAGGGCTTCATTTTCCTGAACCAGCTTCTTCTTTTCTCCTTCATCGGCAACAACTTGGACACCATTGTCAAATTTGAGGTCCCTGATTTGTCCCTCCAGTTTACTTATCTTGGCCCTATAGCTTGCCTCTTTCATCAACCAGTCTCTTTGCTCCCGTGAGTCGTCAGTAAATTGCTGGACATGGGGCCTTTTAGCAGGCCTTTCGGGCTTTTGAGGGATTTGAAACCTTTTACCGAACCAAGTCATGTAATTAGGGTCTACCTCACCTTTAGGTAAATCCCGCACCAGAGTCATAGGTTCTAGAAATCTGCACTCATTCCAAATTTTATGAACTTTTCCTTCCGGGAATACAGCTTTTAGACCCAATTCTACGACTTGTCGGCTCAGATCTTCGTCATGAGGAATAGTTTGAAACCTGCCCAGTTGGAGCAACACCCTGTGAGGAGCATACGGCTAAATGCTCTGGAGACCCATTAGGAGAAGATAACACACTTCGGCTGACATGTAGATGACCTCAGTGACAGGGAGCCATCCGAAAGTCCACTCAATTTTGTCCGAAGTTAAAGAACTCAAGTGCGCATACCAAGCCTCTGTACCTTTCGAAAATTCAACACCCGCCACTCGATTTTCATACTCTTCGATGCAATTTAGACCAGTCATGCCGTAGTTCATATACCCGACACGGTGACAAAGGTGTTCTTGTATCCACAATTGTAGTAGCAAGTTACAACCCTGTAAGAATCTTCCCCCTTCGCGACAGATGGTTAAGGCTCGGTAAATCTCAGCTAAAATCATTGGGACAAGAGTGCTATTAGCTTTTTTAATCATGACATCAACCATTCCCACAAGACCCAATTCTATGTTGCCGTCTTTTCTCGGACAGATTATGACACCCAAGAATGCTACTATAAAGGCCAAACCCTACCGTGCCTCCCATTTATCTTTGTTTCCCGCATGGGTCAGACCAGTATTAGGTGCTTCAAAACCGTGAGGATTCCCATAGAGCTGGTACAAGAATTGGAAAGTGCAAAACCCTTCGGATAAATTCCTATCCTGAACCTCCCGACTAATGCTCAACAGATCTAGAAACTTGTGAGGAGATACTGTTCTTGGCGACACTGTGTACCGACTTCTAAGATTTCCACTAAGGCCGGCATAGCCCGCAATTTCCTCCAGTGTGGGAGTGAGCTCAAAATCAAAAAAGTGAAACACATTGTGAGGCGGGTCCCAGAAAGGTATCAAGGCTTCAATCACATCCAATCTCGGCTTGATTTTCAGAAGTCCCACGAGACCACCCAAAACTTTAACCACAGTTCCTCTGCTGACTTTTCCTAAGTCGTTCCACCACATATGGAGCTGTAAGGGGATTTCTTCAAGAGCTGCGAAGGATTCATTTTCATTTGTGCTCATCCTGCACATTTATTAGGGTAATTGGTTAAAAAGATCATGATTCATTTTGACTCAAGCATTTCAAAAAATAAAAACCCGGCTTTGCAGATACGGCCCTTCAGCACTTCGGAAAAGAAGATTTAGGGCTGTGTTTGCTAACCGGCCAAAAATTTGAAAAAGAGAGTAAAGGTGGCTGTTCTTGCAAAAAACAGCTTTCCGGCGTCCTTTTGGGAACATTTGGCTATTCTAGACAAGAATGGCATCACCTTACTTATTTAGGATAAAAGAATTAAATTTTTGTTCTTTTTGGGTTATTTTTGCAAGAAATGAAGTTGGACCCGATGGGGGTTGCCTATGTATCCCGCATGCGGTGAGAATCAAACTTGCGTAGTTTGGGCAGATTTGACATAATAAAAACAATACTAAATATTTTTTCTTTCAGAAACAAACTTTCCCTTTTTTTTTTCAAAATCTCGGCAGAGTTTCGGTTTTTTTTTGACATCGGGTTTTTCAGAATAGGTAATTATCTCTCTAGCCCTCCGATTGATTTTTCTTTTTCCTAACTTTTCTCCTTTTATTCACAAGCCGGTCAACATGCAAATGCGAAGCAAATAAATGCACAAGTAGCAAGTAGAATGCATCAGGATGGTCTTTTCATTTCGGGTACACCTTTCCTAGACGGACCCAACCCTTGTGTTGAGTCCCCTAAGTCAAATGCACGTGATGCGAAAAAGCGTTCCTACTAGGGATCCGGCATGAGGTTTTGTTATACTAGGTTTAAAGGCCTGGGTGTATTGTTCTAGACTTGGCTTACCCGAGCGAACAGCTCGAGCCGGGGGGGGGGGGGGCAGCGTACCGGGAATACAGAAGCTTCACCGGCTTTGCAACTTGTCCGAACCTCGTTCTAAAATTGGATACGACTCTAACAGAAGAGAAGTTACACGAAGTGCACCCTTCCCAGATGATTTATAGCAATTTATATACAATCCAAACAATATCAAAGCGGTAAAAGCGGCATTTAGCACATTAGGCTCAACATGTAAAAATCAGATAAAACAAGCCAACTATAACAGTGATTCTTAGCTGGAATTCTTAAACCCTAAACCGAAGTTCTGGGTTGGATCCCCAGCAGAGTCGCCAGATCTATCACACCTCCTTTTTACACACCCGAAGGTGATATATGAGGGAGTTTTTCCAATTTAATTGACATTATTCGAAATGGGATTATTTTATTTAATTTTCAGAGTCGCCACTTGGAATAGTTTATTTGGTGTCCCAAGTCACCGGTTTATTTTGAATACCAAATCGAGGAAAATTTCGACTTTCCTTTTGAAGTCTGCGAACCAGAAATTCTGAATAAGGAATTCTGTTAACCCGAGGGAAGGTGTTAGGCACCCCCGGATTCCGTGGTTCTAGCACGGTCGCTTAAATTATTACAATTCGCCTATTATCTGATATTAATACATGTTTTAACCTATGGTGTATTTTAACTAATTAACTGCTTTTAATTAATTTTTAGGAAGATTCAACGTTATCTAAAACACGTCTTGAACCACCTCACATGAAATGCACCCGCAGTCCATGACACATTTTATCTAACGTTGTTGAGAATTGGAGTTAGGTCACATGAAATGCACACCCGAGATTAGGAAATGAATTTTTTTTAAATAGTGCGCCTAAAGCAACTACTCACTTTCAAGTTTGCGAGGGCCATGGAAAATTCAACTAAATAGCACACCTCGATTTCTAAAGGATTAAAATTAATTAAGTGAGGGCGATGCGTTTTGAGATTTTATTTGGTATGGCACACCTCGATTTCAATTTTAAAGGAAGCTCGAACTAAGCTTTTGAGGGCCATAAACTATATCTTACTTAATATGGCACGCCTCAAATCTATTTAATGGAACCTAATTAATTAAACACTAAGGGAATTTGAACTCTGGTTTTCAAGCGAATGGTTCAACCTAAACTCGTTCATCAAGAGACTGATATTAAAATAAACAAGCATTCAAATATTGGGAGGGGCCTAAACTAACAGCAGGCTGGTAACTAACAGCAGGCCCAACTGTTATTTGGAGCACCCCGTATCAAAGTTGAAGCGAAGCAGATAGGCTCAAATGTAGGCCCAAAAAAAAGGGCCGGAAATGCTAACCCCTCATTTTCGAATGGATTCAAAATCCTGGCCCAAAGGCAAACAACCTCTCTTATGGTAATGCAGAGTAAAAACAGCTAAAAAAGCACTTGAACATCAAATCTAACAACAGGGGTCTGATTGGTTTTCCATATTACACAGCTGTATAGGGATCATATTTAAATCAGTCCTCAGCTAACTCAATAACCAATTGTGTGAGATTTCAACTTTAATTAAGCCCCTCTTCCACACATACAACATCAAATAAAATCTTATGGGACTGTCAAATAAACAAATCTAAATTTAAACATCAACCTCAACTTAAACATGCTTACAAGCACACCATGAGTAATTCTGTGCATGGCTTGACTCTTAAAGTAACAGCCTAGACGATATTTCCCTATCCAAAATGACTATATACTAACCACAGATTTAGGATCCATTCAGTTATCCATTTCATGAAACAAAGTAAACATGTGAGTACAACAAACCATGCTATAACAATCCAAATGAATTACATGGCAGAAAGAGCTCTAATGCAGTCCAAATTACATCATTTAACATGATTGAGTGCAGAATTTAGCTGTTGATTCAACTAAGCCTATTGTTGAGGAGTTTCCATCATAACTGTCCAAACAACATGAGTAATAGAGCAACAAGTTTCATCCAAATAAAAGAAATATTGTCTCTACACTAATGCTATGCAATACAACTTAAGTAACAAAGCTTAAAACAAAAACACAATTAATCCTCGAAGAAGAAAGACTAATATGCAGCAGATTTCATTCATCTCACAATGTACCAATCAACTACATGGTTCTAACACA
>NW_017677099.1:33740-34502 GCF_001879085.1 Nicotiana attenuata
AGGGTTTTATAGCATATAGTAGAGTAGAACCAAATAAGGTAGGAGAATCAGTGGCGGGGTGAAGAAGGTACGAGGTACCCAATTAGTGAAGATTATCAGTTTTTTACAATTCAGGCAAAGAAATATAAGTATTCTAAGTTACCTTCAACAGTAACAGAGATATGTACAATTGGCCACATCTATCTTTATATGCCCTATGGGAGCTAATAGATATAGCTTGGGAGAAGAGTGGGATATCAGGATCCATCTGGGGTTAGCGTAACCCAAAATGGTGGATGGATTATTATCATTAGCTAACATTTCCGAAGGATAGTGCAAACGTGGCTTCAGTTCTCTTTGTGAGACATCTATATGGAGCACTCTAGATAGTCTATCAGATATGAATACTAGAATGTTCAGAAATTTCAGGAGATAGGTAGTGAAATCCTAGAAGGGATAAATATTTACCTCCGTATGACTCCCGCCCCTAGTAAAAAAAAATAGAAAATGTTAGGCGTCCCAAGAGCCAGTGAGATGAAGCAAGGGGAGCTAAAAGTGAAAGAACGTTTTGTTGAAGTTTTCATAATAAAGTGATAGACAAAAATATTAGTAGGATTATAAGAATAGAGTAAATGAAGCATTATGAGTTAGATGTAATAAATGGGTGATAACAGTAAATCAAAATATGACAGGATGACAAAGTCAATAGTTAAGTAAAGGAAAAGACAAGAGGAGACATGCCTTGAGACGATAAAAGTATAAGCCCCAAAGTCATATCCTCAT
>NW_017677100.1:0-753 GCF_001879085.1 Nicotiana attenuata
AAGGAAAAACAAACAAAGGAATTGATAAATGAATTTAGCCGAGAGGTATCCCTTTCGGGAAAAGGAAAGAAGGACTTATCTGGAGTACATGCGGACTTCAATGAACATGACATGCCTTTGGACTGGATGCCTGATCTGTGTAAACCATCCGACTCTCAAAAATTCATCACAACTTTTGCCTCAAAATCGAGAACCTTGCCAGGACTCTGTCGATGCCGATGCCTGTGAGGATCCTCTTTTCGATCAGGGGCGCTCTTTGCGGGTTTTCACCAGCTGACCTCTCTCACATCTCTTCCCACCATCGCCTTATAGTGTTCTTTGCGAGTTTTCACTAACAAGACTCTCTCATTTTTAGTTTCTCTGCTTACCATCGCCCATGGTGCCCGTGTGGGTTTTCACCAATATGTCTCTCTCATTTTATTTCTCATTTTTATTGCATCGGATCCAAGTAGTTGTATTCTCCGATCCCTGAACATTCTAACCGATTGATCGGAAAGACTTGAAAGGATTTAGGTAAAATAGATTTGGACTGAATTACAACTTTGGAACCATTCAGGCGGGATCATCGCCGAACCGTTATGACATCTGCCCCTAGTTTCTACCTTTTAGGGGGTAAGTTTTAGGTAGTTTTTAGTTTTCGGTTGTGTACGTGAACCCCACGAGAGAAGACGTGTCTACGTATCCTTTCGGTAACTCAAAGTCGAACGATAGTTACTAGGGAACGTTTGTTTTTTAGTTTATTTTACTTTTTCG
>NW_017677100.1:5006-5883 GCF_001879085.1 Nicotiana attenuata
TTTTTTTTTAAATGTGGGGCCGGAACCGATGAGCTTTGCCTACGTATCTCATATCTGGTGAGAATCAGACCCGCGTAGTTCGGTCAGTTTTGACGGCACAAGGAAACATGGCACTTGAATATTTTGGGCTCATTTTTAAATGACTTTTCTTTTTTCAGAATTTCGGCAGAGCTTTAGAATTTTCTAAATACCTACCTCTCACTTTTTTTTCTTTTTTTTTTTTGATTTTCTTTCCCTATGCTAGAAGTCGGTCAACATGCAAGCTGAAACAAACAGATGCCCAAGTAGCACGTAAGATGCATCAGGATAGTCTTTTTAATTTGGGTACGCCTGTCCTAAACGGACCCAACCCCTGTGTTGAGTCCCCAAAGTCAGATGCACGTGATGCAAACAAAAGTACCTACTAGGGATCCGACATGAGGCTATGTTATTCTAGGTTTAAAACCTGGGCGTATTGTTCTAGACCTGGCTTACCCGGACGGACAACTCGAGCCGAGGGTGGTCTACGTACCGGGAAGCAAAAGGCCATCCGGCTTTATAACTGATCCGATCCTCATTCTAAATTAGGGTATGACATTAACAGAAAAGAAGTCACGGCATCTCTTGAACCTATTCGTCGCAGACCCAAAACCAAAATGACCCCCCTAATTTTTCTCGGTTGTGAGACACATTAAATTGGAATCTAAGTCCCCAAAGAAAACGCAAATCAAATAAAGAAAACAAAAAAATTAAGAGGGGGGTCGAAACTTCTTGAATAAAAAGAATACAATTAAATAAAAAAATAAATTGGAATACGTTCCGAAGAGAATATGTGTCCCGGCACTGCACAAAAAAGAATCCGGTTATATATCATATATGTGGGTACGATATTGTGTAT
>NW_017677100.1:21654-22709 GCF_001879085.1 Nicotiana attenuata
TTAACTTCTTACTTTTCACTTTTTATTTAGTAACGTTTGAACTTCTTTATACTATNNACTAAATTCTACTTTAGGTTTTCTACTTTCGTTTTTACTATACCTTAGGACTTTTTTAGTACCGTTAAATACGGGGAACTTTTCTTAAAACTTTATTAACTTTTACTTACTTTATTTTACGTTTTACTTAAGTTTTTAAGAAAAGTTTCTTTTAAAAGTCTTTTACTTACGTTTTTTTTACGTACTTAAATACGAAATTCGAGGTTAGGTTCTTTTTTAGCCTTTTTTTTTACTAGTTTTTTTCTTAAGGTGAATTTTAGAATTAAGAACTAAGTAATCTAAATAGAAGAGAATGTATAGGAATTTCCATACTCAAGATTTAGAAGTATACTTGTGTTTGGCTATATTCTTTATTATTATATTTTATAAATTGTATTAGGGTTCGAATCCAGGTGGACGGGGTTTTTCTAGGTTGAATACTAGAAAAAGTGGACTTGCCTTTTTCGTGTTGTGCTTACGCTAGGTCAGGTAAGTAGGTATACGAGAAAGCCTATTGACATGAAAGTGACCAAAGGTATTACGTTTTTCAAAAAACTTTAGCTTGTACACAAACACTAGCAGGCCCTTCCTAAATCCATGTGAATTCCTCTTCGAGTTTTTCATTTCACCAGGCCCGTGAAATGATTTGACTTCCACAATTCAATAAGATTGGGGATATCAAAGAAGGGAGTCTCACTAATTCTTTATTGTGGATATGAATATGTAATTCGCCTCCGAAGATTAATGACGAAAGGTTGGTTTGTTTATCCGCAATTGAAAAATCAATATCGATTGGATCCGTTGATATGCGTTTTTTCTTTCATTTGCTTAAACGATTGCCGTGAGTAAACTTATAGGAATAATTGGATTTCACTTAGTTACAAGCAAGAAATAATAATGAAGAAATGAAAATTATACAATTTTTTTGATTTTGCATTTTTATAGGGCTATACGGACTCGAACCGTAGACCTTCTCGGTAAAACAGATCAAACTTATTATTATTAAAATGATCTGAACT
>NW_017677100.1:26665-34489 GCF_001879085.1 Nicotiana attenuata
AAAGCTGGTGTTAAAGAGTACAAATTGACTTATTATACTCCTGAGTACCAAACCAAGGATACTGATATATTGGCAGCATTCCGAGTAACTCCTCAACCTGGAGTTCCACCTGAAGAAGCAGGGGCCGCGGTAGCTGCCGAATCTTCTACTGGTACACGGACAACTGTATGGATCGATGGACTTACCAGCCTTGATCGTTACAAAGGGCGATGCTACCGCATCGAGCGTGTTGTTGGAGAAAAAGATCAATATATTGCTTATGTAGCTTACCCTTTAGACCTTTTTGAAGAAGGTTCTGTTACCAACATGTTTACTTCCATTGTAGGTAACGTATTTGGGTTCAAAGCCCTGCGCGCTCTACGTCTAGAAGATCTGCGAATACCTCCTGCTTATGTTAAAAGTTTCCAAGGTCCGCCTCATGGGATCCAAGTTGAAATAGATAAATTGAACAAGTATGGTCGTCCCCTGTTGGGATGTACTATTAAACCTAAATTGGGGTTATCTGCTAAAAACTACGGTAGAGCTGTTTATGAATGTCTTCGCGGTGGACTTGATTTTACCAAAGATGATGAGAACGTGAACTCACAACCATTTATGCGTTGGAGAGATCGTTTCTTATTTTGTGCCGAAGCAATTTATAAAGCACAGGCTGAAACAGGTGGCCAAACACTAATTGTTGTTCAGAAGTGCTTTTCAAAAGTACTTTTGAAAAAAATACTTCTCAAGCTGATTTTGACAGCTTGGCCAAACAGGCTATTAATGTGAAGGGTGATTCTCTTTTCTTGATAATATGAGCTGAACTTAGACAGGTATGCTAAATAAGGTATAGTCTAGTTTCTTGTCAGTATCCACTACTTATTTTGCATGTTTTCTCCTACAGAAAGAAAAGTTAAGTGTCAAGGTCAATAACCGAACTCCTCTACTCGTTGAAAAAGAGGCTAAAATGTCGTCTAACTCAAAAGACTTTTCGAGACAATAACAAATAGGCAAGTTTTAAATTTCTTAAATATACTTGAAATAAAGCCCTTTTGGATTTTCAGGCTTCACACATAATACTGCTCCAAGATTAAAGCTTATTATATATACAGCCAAATCTCTCTATAACAGTGGCATTTGTTTCAATATTTTTTGATTGTTATAGTGAGTGGTATTATAAAAAACATATATTATAACATAATATAAAAGATCGGTTCCGAGAAAATTTGGCTTATATAGTAAATAGTTATTATATAAGGATGCAATTACACAAAGGTTTGACTATAATATATAGCTAGAGCCCTATGATCCATCAAAATTTTACCAAACCAAAATGTTATAGTTCTGCATTATATATTTTTATTTGATGTGATAATGTAAAAATTATTCTATACCAGTGACAGAAGTTAAACTGGGAAATATATGATGTGGGAATATGAAAGCATTGGGAAGATAGAAGACTTGAAATTTTATAGTAAAAGGGTGTAATGGTGATAAAGGCTTGCTTTAAATGCAAGGCAAATGTAGAGATCAGATTTAGTTTGACCCGTAATTTTAGGCTGAGAAGTCGCGCTCCTGTTCATAAACCCAACAATTAAATCTTCACCGATTACTGTCACTCATATATTATAGTAACTATTTTTTTTGTTTTTTTGGTCTTAGTTTTAGTTCCTATATAGTGTATTTTATTTCTATCGCTTAACTTCACCATACAATGCAGTTAATGTGTGAAGAATAGGAGGGGGAAATTCAAATTTTGGTATGTGGAGCATGTGCACATGCATGTGTGTTAACCTAATAATATGAATAATCTAACAAAGACTCGTTGTAATGATCAATGGCTTGTTGGTGATGATACAAAATTTGGATCTGATATTTGTAGAAATGAAGATGTATCGATGGAGGAACAACAGTTCATTGATAGAGATTCTGGATAGTTCTCATCTCTGATGAGTTTCGGATGTTTGTATCTGAAAGAGAGATTTTAGGTTTTAATGTTAATAGATGGAGGAGATGCAATTGTATATAATGATCAGACGACTACAAAGAAGTGGACTTAACGTGTCATCAGATATTTTGGCTTAAGCATCTTTTCTCACCTTTTGGGTCTTAATAGCCTTGGGCCCAAATTGAAACAATATTCTTTGGGCTTACTAGAAGGAAGTAGAAGGAAATAGAAACTACACCTCTTAATTTTTGTATATACAAATTAATTTATTATTTGATTTATCCTTTAGCTTGTTACAAGACAGCTAATATAAGAAATGTACATCTGGCTAGGTAGTTAGAGAATAGATTTCTTTCTCTATGTATTTATACAATAGCTTGTACAAACGTTTAATGATCAGCAAATATACAAAAAAAAAATTCTTAATTCCTCTTCTACTTTGTCATGGTATCAGAGCAGGTTTGAAGTACTTGCAATCCAATTTTTTTATTTATTTAAATCCTTTTAGATCTCTTTTCTCCTACTCTTCTCTGCAATGGCTACTGAATCTCAAAGCAATCCTTCAGTTGTTTCCTCCACTCCTGTTGGAGCTGGATCTTTTCCAGTAGGTTTTATAGCTAGTGGTGTTGTTGATTAGGCACACCGTTACTATCTTCACCCTTCAGATTACCCAGGAATGAACCTGGTTTCTTCAGTATTTGATGCAGGAGCTATGGTGGTTGGAGAAGAGCTGTGGTGATAGCCTTGTCAGCAAAGAACAAGCTAGGGTTCATTGATGGATCCCTAGCTGTTCCAGCTGCAGACTCGGGTCTTCAAAAGGCTTGGGCCAGATCAAATGACATGGTGCTTTCATGGCTCCTTAACTCTATTTCAAAGGAAATAGCAGAGAGTGTGCTATATTCCCAGAGTTCCAAAGATCTTTGGAGTGACCTGGAAGATAGATTTGGTCAAACAAATGAAGCTACGCTCTTCTAACTACAAAAGGAACTAAGTGTTGTGGTACATGGGAGTTTAAATGTGTCTACTTACTTCACTAAAATAAAGAGCTTATGGGATGAGTTAGATGCTCTCAACATATTCTCTGCATGTGTGTGTGAATGTGACTCTGGAGACAAGGCAAAGAACCCAGAGGCTCATCAGGATGAAAGGCTCTTGCAATCCCTTATAGGATTGAATGAGACCTTCATAGGAGTTAGGAGCAACATAGTATTTTCCTCTCCACTCCCTTCAATTGGACAGGCATATGCATTGGTGATGCAAGATGAAAAACAAAGGGAAATCCAAGCTAGCCCTGCTTACTCAGGAGACGCAACCTCCTTCATTGCTCTCAATCAAGCAGGGGGTAAGAAATACAATGAACATAGAGGAAACAAAGGAGGTTTTGTTGCAAAAAGAAACTCATTGATCTGTGCTTATTGTAAGAAACCAGGACACAATATTGAAAAATGCTACAGGATTCATGGTTTTTTCACAGACTTTAAGTTCACAAAACAAAGGAAGTTTCAGGGAGGTGTGCAGGCAAGTGTTGTATTCAACTCAGCTGAAAAGTAGATCAAGGAACACCACCCAATGAAGGAATTCAGACACTTACATAGGAGAATGTTACTGAGCTTCTGCAACTTCTCCATCACACAATGCAGGAATTGTCGCGCCCCCCTTTTCCTCCGCGGAAATCGGGTTTATGACATTTGGGAAAACAACTCGTTCCCTTTTGGGAATTGGGTTTTGGATTGAATTGAAGAGTCGCCACCTAATGATTTAAGTGCATTAGGACACCAAGAAGGGTTTGAGTCAAGTAACCAGAGATTGGGTAAGGGCTTGAAATTATCCCAAGGGGATGGTGTTAGGCACCCCTCAGGATCCACTAGTGTGGTTCCCGGTCAAACTATTGTTGTGACTTTAAGTGCATAGAACACGTAAGCAAGTAAGACTTTCAAATAAGAGGGGATTTAACATAATGGTTGCAAATTGATGAAGATAAAAAGAAACGGAAGGAAGGCTGAATTTTAAGAAAAACAATTTGAAATTTGGAAATAAACAATGAAATAAACAAGCAAAAGAGGGGGGGGGGGGTCCTAGGTTTATAAATAATATAGATCACCCCACACAACACCCGGTAATCACTTATACACGTGGTGTTATCGCGTGGTCATCATATCCATATCTACCCTTTCCCACCCCGTTAAGGTATTAAAGCGCGGAATAGTCTCGTTTTCTTATTGCATGCTATTACCCGCCCCAATCCTATCAGTCTCGGAGGCATTTAGGACTACTAATCCTAAAAGGAAGGGATGTTGGGCTTTTGTAGTTTCAAAGGTAAAAATACTAAGGCGACAAGCAAGAACAAAACAAGCATGGGGAAGCACATAAACAAATAAGGCTCAAACAGGCCTCCTTAGATCAAAGAAAAGCATATTGTTTAGCATGTCTTGCACGTACTGATTAAGGTCTGAATAAACTTAAAAGCTGGGGGGCAGGCTGATTTATCACATATTTTCAGATAAGAAGTCCAAATTAGGCTTGCCTGCTGGTCGTAATTGATAGAGACTGATGTAGTTTATAACTTTTACCCTAAGGCTTGCCTAGGTGTTAGACGGAACCTATAGGCATGATATCTACTGATTTCAGAAACAAAGAGGTAAGCTGATTTCGGATTGATTTAGGAAAAGGTTGCCAGTTTTGACAAAAGTAGCATGAGTTCCTCAATTGATAATGCATTACTACTGACAGTTTAAACTTACAAACGAGCGAGGCAATTTAGATTTGAATTAGAACCCCTATAGACATGCTTTCTATGTGTTTGTCAACTTAAAACGTTGTTATAGACATAGAAGAGTACAGAAATTCTATAACATGATATCTAAGCGTGACGTGATATCTGATTATAATTTTTGGTTATTAAGGCCTATAGATAAGTTTGCCTAGTGAAAAGCGGGTATGCGAGAATCAGAAAAGACCTACAGGCATATTCTCTACGTGCGTGTGCAGAAGCTATAGACATAATACATGAAAGTGAAGAGTCCCTATAGTCATGATATCTAAATGTGAATGCAGAGTTTCTTATAGACATGATAGCTAAATGAGATGCAGAAATCTTATGGTAACTACATGAAAATGCATAAGTCTTATAGGCATGGTAACTATATGAAAGTGTATAAGTCTTATAGGCATGGTAACTATATGAGAACTACTGAAATTAGAGATTCCTATAGGCAAGTTATCTACCCTTTTCATGCATAGTTACCCCTCCCTTTTCACTAAACATCCCCAAAAGTTTATTACAGTCCAAAGAAAATAAAGAAAAAAAATACATCAGAAATTGAAAATTACAACCAAGGAGAGCCTCATTCAGACTTCCTGTCTGAAATAGGAAGTAAACCAACTCCAAAGATCAGATTTCAAAGCCTTTCTCTCATTTGGGGTGTGTCAGAGTTTCCTAAGAGCCTCATGGACTCCGGGCAGTGCTTACACCCCAAATACATTACCAAATTAGGACAATAGTGCAGTGTGGAAGGGCCAGCCCTTAGGTGTCCAAGTTCAGAGGGAACTCAAGGTCCCAAGACAAGGCTCACCAGAGAGGGGCAGAACTTAGAAACTAGGAGAGAGTATAAGTGCAGAAGGGAATTCTGAAAGGGGAAAGGGAAAAGGGGAATAACTTAAAATCAGCACACATAAGGGTGTAGGGGAGTGGGAATTTGCAAGAGCATAAGGAGAGCAGGCTAATAGGCATACTCAGTAATGGGAGGTGCTGGCACACCCTCCAGCCTGTTTGGAGGTTAAGGTTCAGAACTCAAGTCATGGAACACAACTCATATTCCCATGCCCTGAGTCACCACTCACAAACACATAGGGGTAATGGGGTAGGGAGCAAAGATTCATAAAAGAAACAAGCGGTAGAACATAGGCATTACTAAACTAAATATCAAACTCCACAAAAAACAATAAAGTAGACATGGATACAAAAGAAAACTGTAAGTAAACACATTGGGGGTGATGCTGAAACTTAAATTAGAACATACCAGTTTCAAAGAAACAAGTAGGAAAGGCAGTAGTCTTGTAAAAGCCAAAGTGAAAACAGGAAGACAGAATACTGTGAGTGTGAGTTCAAGAGAGATTGTGAAATTGTGAGGTCTGAAGTGTGTTAATCGTGTGTGTTTTGTGAAAAGAGAGGTCGTGTATTTATAGTGTGGAGGTCATGAAGAAATAAGGTAAGAAAATAATTGAAGACTGTTTGTAAATCAATCACATAAGACTCCCTTTAATTAAGGGATTCAAATTCAAACGGGTATAACACAATTAAGGAAAGAAATTAATCAAACACTTGTGTAAAGCATACAATTGAGGGTAAGTACATAAAGGTTATTTAAGGACAAGGTCTCTGAAATACACGGTTGTACAATTTAAGGAAAGAAAATCAATTAACAGCCAAGAAATCACAAGGTCTGAGATTTGGTATGAATGAACCAAGTCAAAAAGATGGAAAAGGTTTTTTAACTTAAGGAAAATCAGCAAACAATCAATTAGACCTATTAAAAAGAAATTCTGAGTCAATCACTCGTCTGAAAACCTTTTTGAAGAAGGATTCATCACATATAAATCATACAGACACGTTAAACATGAAAGAAACTTGTCGAGCCATTGTAAAATCAGTGAAAACTCCAGTGTAGGAGAGTTTTAGCAAAAAGTTCAGAATTGTACAAAAGATGTCCAAACTCAGCTCAGAGACTCAAAGTCAGTCTGAAGGAGTTAAGGGTTCTAAAACAAAACCCTAGTTCACATAATCAAACTTTGGCGGAATCCCCAAATTCTAGGGTTTCCACCTAGAATCAAATACAGGGATGAGGAGGCAAATAGTCGAAACCAGCTCAGGGGTTTCTTTCAGAAACTCATAAGAAAACATGTAAACACAGTAGAAGGAGTAGAAGAAACATGCTTAAGAAAGTTTTTCTCAGAAGAAACCTAAACAAGGATCAGTAGCAGGAAAATATCAAAGAAAAATAGTAGAAAGGTATATTATAGCAGGACATAGTAGAAGAAGTACCAGAACATAGTAGAAAGCACACAAGAACATAATATGGAAAACATGGTAGAAGAAACACAAGCGTGGAGCATATAGAACACAGTAAAGAACATTCAAGAACGGAGTGTAAAACTCAGTAAAAGAACATACGAGAACATGGTAAAAGAAAAAGCACAAGAACACAGTAGAAAGCATGCGAGAACATGATATAGGAAACACAGTAAGAGAACAATACGAATAATAAAGAAGAAAAATCATAAAATACTTAAACACTTTCCAGAAAACCCTAAATCGGAAAGAAGGGTTTTGAAAGTAATTTTCAAAAGAAAAACTTAGGGAAATCATTTGAAAACTCAAGTAGAGCATAGATACACAACAGATCTAAAAAGAATCGGAGAAAAAACTCGAAGGGTTAGGGTTTCAAAATAACCCTAGAATGAGAAAAGCTTTGAAAAGGTCATTGACCTAAGTCGGAGAGGTCGGAATCAGACTCAGACATCTATAGCACGCCGGAGCAAGGTCGGAGATGGCCGGAAACCTCGAGTCGGCAAAGGTCTGAGTGAAGACCTTCGAGGTCTGGCCTCGAATCTTCAAGTATCGAGCACATAAGAGCGACAGGAGGTAAATATAAGACTCCCATGGCCGGAGAAGCCATGGTTTCTGGTGGGTTTCTAGGTTGAAGACGGTGGGGGACGAGTAGGGTTCCAGGAATGTTCGAGAGAGTTTGAGAGACGAAGGGGTTCAAAGGCGGCGTCTCCGATGAAATGGCTTAGGGTTGGGGGGTTTGGGAAATTAAAAGGAAGAGGTAATATGGCCGTTGATCATTTTGATCAACGCCTGGATCAAAGGGGAGCCGGGCGGGTAAAAATAATGGGTCAGG
>NW_017677101.1:0-611 GCF_001879085.1 Nicotiana attenuata
TAAAAATCAGTAATTAAACAATTTGATTAAGCCAAGTATGATCAAAGCGACCGTGCTAAAACCACGGAACTCGGGAGTGCCTAACACCTTCTCTCGGGTTAACAGAGCTCCTTACCCGGATTTCTGTGTCGCAGGAATGATTAATAACAAATGTATCCATTATATGTACGCTTTTTCCTCATTTCTGAACAACATTTCTAAATCACAAACCATCCTTAGTAACTGAATTTCTACAAAAAGAAAATATTATCCCCTAACGAGAAAACAAAGAGAAAATAGTTTTTCTTTTTTCTTTTAATACTGCATGCAATAGCAACTGAATTCAGCATTAAGATTCCTTCAAAATAACTCCAAATGCAATAAAGTGTTACTTACAAAAATGCCTCAGGGTCACTTTATTCACTTCATTAGGCCGTTAATTGGCCAGTTAGATGTTAAAACTTATGTGATTGTACATTCTCCCCACTTAAGAACATTCGGACGTCAGGTCCTATTCATTCCTAGAGTTTAGGAGGCACTCTAGGCCATAGCCACTTCCTTTCAACTTTCAAGGTCCAGAAATTGGCTAACTCTTTAATTTTTTGAGCATTTCGTTTTTCTTTGTTTTTACT
>NW_017677101.1:1611-34470 GCF_001879085.1 Nicotiana attenuata
AACGAGGTAAGTAGTCCTTCAATACTCAAAGACAACTTTAAATTTCTGTCTAAATAAAGGTTGTCTAAACTATTGATGGACTTCATCGATGAGTCTGAAATAATTAACAATGAGAAGGAGAGCTGTATAGGGAGTATGTGATCTTAAAAACCAAGTGCAAATCTAGGGCCAATGAGAGTGACAGTAAAAATGTTGAGTTGAAGAATCAGGTTCTTGAACTTGACACCAGTGTCCTAGAACTTAGGTCTGATAATTTAAAACTAAAATTAGGAACAGGTAAGAAGAAAGCTGATCACACACATCTCACCTTAGAAGAAAACCTAGGAAAAATGAAGGATGAGTTGTACAGGAAGGATGAGCAGATAAGAGTCTTAAAAGAAGACCTATGGAAGGTAAAGCATGAACTAGACAGAACTTGCAAATGGAATAAGGCTTCTGATGCACTATCATGGCTACAAGAACATTACAATAGCAACAAGAGAGGACTTGACTATGGGGCACAAGCACCTAAGTGGGACCCCAAAAGCAAGTACCTCACTCTTCCTGAAAACAAAATCTGCACACACTGTGGCAAGACTGGTCATTACAAAAATGAATGTAATGCAAAAGAAAAGGCCAGTCAAAAGAACAGCTTTTGTTCAAGAAAAAAATAGGTTTGCTGGGTGGGCTAAAAGGAATTTGATTCATCTCTTTGCAGGTCCAAGTGAAGGGAAGTAGCCAAATATGGTACATGGATAGTGGCTGCTCAAAACATATGACTGGAAGCAAGAACCAGTTCCTTTCACTTGAGGACTTAAAAGGAGGTAATGTCTCCTTTGGAAATGGGAAGAAAGGTGAGATTATTGAGGTTGAAAAGGTAGGTAAGACAGACTCACACTCCATTGAGAATGTCTACTTGATAGATGGCTTGAAATATAGCCTAATCAGTGTATCACAACTGTGTGATAGAGGTAACCTCGCAGCATTTACCTCTACCAAATGCTTTGTGATTAACGTTACCACTGACAAGATTGTTTTGCAGGGAAAATAGTTAAAAATATTTACATTGTAGATTTGTCCACTCTTTCAGAAAATGAATTCACTTTCTTGAGTGCGTTGGACAATGATCCCTATCTGTGGCACAAAAGACTTGGTCATGCAAGTTTGAATCTACTCAACAAATTAGTCTCCAAGGACTTGGTGATAGGGTTACCTAACATCAAGTTCAAGGAAGACAAAGTTTGTGAGGCATGTGCAAGGGGGAAGCAGGTAAGATCATCCTTTAAAAGCAAGAAATTGGTAAGCACGACCAGGACGTTGGAACTGGTTCATATGGATCTTTGTGGTCCAATGAGAACAATGAGCAGAGGTGGTAAGAAATATGTGATGGTACTTGTTGATGATTATTCTAGGTTTACCTGGGTACTATTCTTAACATCTAAGGATGAAGCATTTGATATGTTTACTGCCTTTGTTAGAAAAAACCCAGAAACAACTAGGTAATCAACTTGCATCCATCAGGTCTGATCATGGAACTGAGTTTGAAAATGCTAAGTTTACTGAATTTTGTGATGAGCATGGTATAGATCATAACTTCTTTGCCCCTAGGACTCGTCAACAAAATGGAGTAGTTGAAAGGAAGAACAGAACTCTTGAAGATATGGCTAGGACTATGCTTCTTTATAGTAAACTGCCACATAGCTTCTGGGCAGAGGCTGTCAACACTGCATGTTATATCATAAATAGATGCATGACTAGACCTCTTGTAGAGAAGACTCCCTATGAGTTACTTAAGGGGAGAAAACCAAATATATCCCATCCTAGGGCATTTGGATGCAAGTGCTTTGTGCACAATAATGGAAAGGACTCCCTAGGTATGTTTGATCCCGGAAGTGATGAGGGAGTATTCTTGGGATATTTTTCACATAGCAAAGCATATAAAGTGTTCAATAAAAGAACTTTGTGTGTAGAAGAAAGTGTACATGTAGTGTTTCATGAAACTAACATTCTTTCTGAGAGACGTGAACATGAAGATGAAGCTATTGGGCTGGTAAGAGATTTGAGTGAAGTATCAGCTCAAGCTAAAGTGGATCCAAAAGAAGGAATAGGTGATGGAACAGGTTCTTCCATCCAAGGCAACCTGACAGGGGGAACTGATCAAAGAGAAGCCGAAACCAATTCCCTAAAGGAACCTGTTCATGACCATGTTCCTTAGCAGCAGAACATGGGAGAAATATCAAGCAGAAATCAAATGGTTGTGAAACCTCACAAGTATCAAAGTTCTCATCCTATTGAGAATATAATTACTGATCCAACCTCTGGAGTCAAAACTAGATCATAATTAAAGAATCTGTGTGCTTTTGACATTTTCCTATATCTTATTGAACCTAAAAATATTGTTGAAGCTTTGCAGGGATGCAGACTGGGTAAATGCAATGCAAGATGAACTCAATCAGTTCGAGAGAAGTCAAATTTGGCATCTAGTTCCAAGACCCAAGGACAGATCAGTGATTGGCACAAAATGGGTCTTCAGAAACAAGCTTGATGAAGATGGAACAGTTACAAGAAACAAGGCAAGACTGGTGGTCCAAGGTTACAGCCAAGAGGAGGGTATAGATTATGATGAGACTTTTGCTACAGTTGCAAGACTGGAAGAAATAAGACTTCTTATAGCTTTTGCAGCACACATGGAATTTACTCTTTATCAGATGGATGTCAAGAGTGACTTCTTGAATGGCTACCTAAAAGAAGAAGTGTTTGTTAAACAACCTCCAGGGTTTGAGAGCAAAGAGTGTCCTGAACATATGTACAAGTTAGACAAGGCTCTCTATGGACTCAAGCAAGCTCCTATAGCATGGTATGAACGATTGTCCAAATTCCTGCTTGAGCATGGCTACAAAAGAGGTAAAATTGACAGTACTCTATTATTGAGGGAAAAAGGTAAGGATCTTCTTGTGGTACAAATATATGTTGATGACATAATTTTTGGGGCAACCACTGACAAACTAAGTAAGGATTTTGCCAAAATAATGGGGAATGAGTTTGAAATGAGTATGATGGGTGAGCTTAATTAGGCTTACAGATCAAACAAAGCCCAAATAGAACCATGATCCATCAGCAGAAATATGCAAAGGAGCTGATCAAAAAGTTTAAAATGGATGAATCAAAGGAAATAGACACCCCCATTGCAACTGCCACTAAATTAGACATAGATGAACCTGGTTCATCAGTTGATCAGAAGTTGTATAGGGGTATGATTGGTTGACTTTTGTATCTAACTGCCAGCAGACCTGACATAGTTTTTAGTGTAGGGCTTTGTGCTCGCTTTCAGGCTAATCCAAAGGAATCTCACTTGACTGCTGTCAAGAGGATACTGAGACATTTGAAAGACACTACTGATCTGTGTCTTTGGTACCCTAAAGGTAGTAATTTCAATCTAGTAGGGTATGGTGATGTTGATTATGCAGGATTCCTTGTGGATAGGAAAAGCACCTCAGGTATGGCTTATTTTCTTGGTTCATGTCTTGTATCATGGGCCACTAAAAAGCAAAATTCAGTAGCCTTATCCACTGTTGAGGTTGAATATGTTGTTGCTGCCTCTTGTTGTGCTCAATTGCTATGGATCAAACAGCATCTGGTAGATTTTGGCATTGAAGTTGATAGCATTCCTATCTTCTGTGATAACACTAGTGCTATAAGTATGACAAAGAAACATGTTCATCATAAGAGGACTAAGCACATAGATGTTAGACATCACTTCTTAAGAGATAACTATGAGAAGGGATTGATCTCCATAGAATTCTGTGCTACTGATAAACAAATTGCTGACATCTTCACTAAAGCACTGAGTAGAGAAAACTTTGAGAGGAATAGTTTGGAAATAGGGATGATTAAGATCACCTAATAGGACCAGCTCAGAATGCAAAATGAAAAAAAATTGGCTAGGAAATCTGAACTTGTGTAAATATCTAGATTAATTTTTACTCAGCTTCATACTGTAATTAGTATACTCCTGTGGCATGTGTTAATATGACTCACTGATCTCTTACAAAATTTTCTCTATTATGCCAAATTGAGGCATGTTCAAGACAATTCTAAATGAAGAACCTGGTTCATTAGTATGGGTTCATCTGAAAGTTAAGGTATGCTTTCTATACTCTGCACAATTAAAAATATAAATATTTAAATCATGAGCAGAAGTCCTACAATTGATTCAATTCCTTAGGAAATTCTATCCGTTAGCTTTGAACCAGTTCCGTCTGCCTTAGAACTCTAAACCACAAAAATTACCTAGAATCTAGAGAAGCTCAACCGATCATTCAAACCTGGAATTTCATGTTGATTAGACCTCTAATTGACCACTGCTAAAGTTGTCGTTATACATTAAATGTGTATTTCTCTTTCAATACACATCATTACCTCCTGCCATCTCCATAATTCTAAATTGTCAAAAATCCCTCTTCACTTTTATTTGATTTCTTCTCCAAAATTCTACCTCACCAATTCTCTCAAGAAACCAGCGATCATGACAAATCCACAAGAAAATCCTGGAACCCCACCACAACCCACTCCCTCTAATTCATCTACCCCTCCTCCACCCAGTACATCTCCCAAACCCAGGCTAAGAAGGGTGAAAATGCTTGTTCGGAAAACAGTAGCGTCTGGGGATCTCAAAAAGAAAGTAAATGAGAAATTAAAAGCAAGCCAGGTCCAAGACTCTGACTCCAACTCTGATTCTGAGTCAAACAAATCCGCCAGTGAGGGGGAAGGACCTGGGTCTTCTGACTCTGAAAAGACTCAAGAATCCCCTTCTAAGGTAAGTTCTTCTTTGTCTGAAAATATAGAAACTAGGTTTGTTCTGGTTGGTCCTATTAAGGATGTAGAATTACCTGAGTTACGATGGAGTGGAGGTAAAAAGAAATCTGAAAAAGAAAAAGAGAGAGGGTGCATGTGGTGAAGAGAGGGGAAACGGGAAAAGAGCGGTTGATCATTCACCTACTATTGATTTGTCTATGCCTGCTATCTGTGGGGTTGAACAAGAAAAGGTAGAAGATAGTGGCAAGAAGTCAGGGGAAAGTGGTTCTGGTGAAGCTATTGAAGGGTTAGTTCATCTAAGCACACAAAGAGATGAACCTGGTTCATCTATTGAAGAGACCCTAGCTGACCTGTTGAAAAAGGCTGGGGAAAGTTATGATCCTAAGAAACAAAGAACTCCCACACCAAAAGCCCCAAGTGCTCCTAAACCCTCCAAGAAAAGAAAGGCTTCATCCCCAACAACTACTGAAATGTCATTGCTAAAGGGAAGAGCTACAAGAAGCAGGGTGAAGCAGAGTGAGAGTGATCTTCAAAAGGCTCTAGCTGAGAGTAAGAAGAAAAAGGTGGCTAAAGGAAAAGGGAAGGTTGTAGAATCCTCAGAGGCTATGGAGGTTGAGGAGATGGAACAGGTCCATCAGGAGGAAGTTCAAACATGGAGGTTCAGACCCCCAAGCCCAAAAAGTCCAAGACTTCTTCCAAGAAGTCTTCCTCTGTGTCTGAGGCTGTTGAACCCTTATTAGCCAAGAGGAAAAGGTCTGTAATGAAAAGTAAACAATTAAGAATTTCTGAAGATGAGGAATGGAGTGGAGAAGAAGAAGAAGAAGAAGAATATGAGTCTGATGGTGAACAAGACAAGCTTGCCATGTTTGGCAAAAGAAAGATTTCGAGTTCATGGCAAATGCAGAGGTTAAGGATGGCAAGGTTAACGGCCTGGTGAAAGGAGTTCAAGTATCCTTTGATGCAGAAAAATTGGGAGAGATCCTTGATATACCCTCTGAAGGGTTTGATGACTATACAAGGCAAAGGTGGCCTTGTCTGGACTCCCTTCCTACTGCCCTTGACATTACCAGGAGGTTCTATGATGCTGAAGATGTGAATGAGGCTAGGGCTGTTCAGAAAAGTGAAATGAGGCCTCAGCACAAGGTCTTTTTTGAATTTGTCAATAAGTGCCTATTGCCTAGACAGGAGAGAAAACATATTGCAAATTATATTGACCTAGCTCTTATGGAGTGCCTGGAAAGTGGAAGGCAAATTAATTGGCCTCCCTTCATCATCAAGCTGTTGGACAGGGTCATCAATGGATCAAAGGCTCATGCTACCCCCTATGGCTTTATTCTGACTACGATTCTAGATAGGTGCAATGTGCCTTTGAAGAAATGGGAAATGGCTTCAAGCAAGGATCACTTTGGCATTAACACTCTGATTGATTGTGACTATTTGGTCAATGCCATCCCAAATGAACCTGGTTCATCAAAGAAGACTCCTATCAACAGTAAAGTCAGGGCCCTTGTTCAGGAATGTGAAGCCAAGGATGCTGGGATAGCTAGGCTCAAGGCTCGTGTGGTAGAGGTGGAATCTGAGAGGGATGCTCTCAGAACTGAGCTTGCCAAGGAAAAGGAGAAGAATGATGGAATTCTTCATAATATGCTGAATCTTCTCCAAGCCCAAAACCAACCCTCTAGCTCTCCCAAGCCTTAGGAATTCTAGCTTTTGTCTCCTGAACCTGTCTAGTACCTTCAGTGACCCGGATTAGGGATTTTTCTATCTTTTTGCTCATGGTTTAAATGTTTTTTGTTTTTTGGTTGTGGATTGTGGTAGCAACATATCATCTATCAATGATATCTACTGTTTTTGCTCTTGTTCTATGTTAATCTTTCCTTGATAGTTTAAATATGTTTGCTTGATTACTGATGATTAAACCATGATTGCACTTACAGTTGCCCTAGTGGCCATGAGTACTTATTAAAATCTGGGAATCACACTTTGTATGCAACTTTTTGATGAGGCCAAAAAGGGGAAGAGATAGTGTTTTACACATTCTGAATTAAGTGATATTTATAACCTAATTAACCTGGTCCTTGATGATAAGTGAATTTTCTAAACTTTGAATTGATGGTTCAGCTGAGTTCTTACAGGATCCAAGTAAGTAAAAAGCACAGAGTTTGTCATCATCAAAAAGGGGAAATTTGTTGGCCCAATAACAGGTGAAGTTTTGAAGATTGACAAAAGATCTCAGACATGGACCAGGTCCATCTTGTGAAGCACAGTCATGATCGACCTATACATGTGAGATGTACATGAAGGATATAAATCTAACTGATCAAGAAGAAATATCTCCTGATCTGATCGAAAAGATTGCATATTGGATAAAGAGAGAAAGACTCCTTACTTGAAGAGAACACAGTTTAGGAAGAAGATAGTGTTAGAGTTTGAGATCACCATGAACTCTTCTGCGATAGAAGAATAGCAATTGAATCCAAGTCAAACTCTGATTACTAACCTATTAAATGTCAGTGTTGTTCTCTTTTACAGGTAATGCACATAAGCAGAAGTTAAACTTAAATTGAGAGCAAAAGACCAAGGCGATTTTGCAAGCAATTTATGTGTGATTTGAGTGTGCAATCCTGAAGCTACTTGAACGAGATAGAAGAACCAGTTCCATGTGTCTATATTTTATTCTAGTTCAATTGTAGTAGCTGATTTTACATTGTACCTTTCAGCTTTCATAGAGGCAATTGTATTAGGTACCTAGAGTGTTCAAGTTAGAGTTAACTTGAAGTTGTCGCAACAGTTGAGGCTGTGTGCCACAACGGGATTAGAGTTAATCCTTAGGTTTACAAAGAGTTTTGAAATGCTGTTTTGGCTCAGTGATTTTAGTGGAAGTATGGGGAAAATCCTATTGAGTAGTTGGTCGTGGTTTTTTCAACTTTTGAGTCAGGTGTTTTCCACGTAAAAATCTCTTTGTTATTTATTTTCTGTATTTATTATTTTGCAAACAGTAGTAGTTGGAACACCTAGAAGAACTAGGTCCTTCTATAGTTCAGTTGAGCAAAAATTGGGTACCACACAAATCACCCCGCCTCTAGTGTGGTATTGACGTTTAAAACAACAGACCGAAATTGAACTTTGGAGTAAATGGCTTTGGAATGGGCTTTGGATGATCTTAACATCTCCATATGGTGATTTTGGACTTAAGTGCGCGTTCGGATTCGGATTTGGAGGCCGTAGTGTAATTTGAGGCATTTCGGCAGAAGTTGGAAAAGTTAAAGTTTGGAAAATGGAGAGGTATGACCGAGAGTTGACTTTTATGAAATCGGAGTCGGAATACAATTCCGGGAGTTAGAGTAGGTTTGTAATGTCATTTCTGACGTGTGTGCAAAATTGGAGGTTATTCGAACGAGGTTTGATAGGTTTCGGCATCGATCGTGAAAGTTTGAGGTTTAAAGTCCAATAAGCTTGAATTGGTGCGCGATTCATGTTTTTGTTATTGTGTGAGGTGATTCGAGAGCTCGATTGAGTTAGTATGGTATTTTAGGACTTGATGGCACATTTGGTTGAGGTTCAGGAGGCCTCGGGTGAGTTTTGAGCGAGTCCGGGCATTACTAGAACTCAGGCATGGTTTTGGTGCTTAATTTTTGCTGAGCGCGAAGGAATTTTCGCTGAGGGCGATGAAATTTCATTGAGGGCAGAGTAGGGGCAGGGATAGCATAAATCTGGTCGTGGAGGCGCTCCAGGGCAGATCTGCAGATTCGCTGGTCCGACTTCGGAAGCCTATATCTTTTGATGTACAAAGATTTTTGAGATGATTTAAAAACGAAAGTTGTATCCCTTCGTGTCTAGTTTATAGAAATGTAAAGAAATCATCATTCGGAAATCATTAGAGAAACTTATGGCCAAAATACAGAAGCTTGTCACTGCAGCCACCAAAAGCGCGGACAACGCTACTTTTCGCGACCACAGGGGTTGAATTTTCGCGGTCAGCGTAGTGGAGATCAGAGAGTAAACTATATAAATGAGGGTTAGGGTTTTATTTCACATCTTGGACCTTGGGAGCTCGGTTTGAGGCGAATATTCGGGAGTTTTTCAAGGAAATCATCTGGGTAAGTAATTTTATCTCAGTTTTGGCTAATATTCATGAGCATATCATTGAATTTATCATTTGATTCGTGATTTGGGATGGAATTTGGGGAAAATTTTTAAAGTCTTTCAAAAATGTAAAATGATGATTTGAAGGACCAAATGGTATCGGAATCTGATAATTTTTGCATGGGTGAACACGTATCGGAATGGGTATTCGGTTTTTGGGGAGTTGAATTTTGTTGACTTTTTTTGCAAAATATATAAGAATCATAGCTTTATTAATTGAAATTATTTTCTCTTGCATTGTTTGATGTATTTAAGTCGCTTTTGGCTAGATTGAGCCGAGCGTTGATGAATTGGTAAAGGAAAAGCTAAATTGAGCATTGAATTGGCCGGATTGAGGTAAGTATCTTGCATAACCTTGTGTGGGGGACTTCCCCTTAGGATTTAAATCTTCTATGTTGATTGTAGTTCGTGTACGCGAGGTGACGAGTGCGTGCTCGGACTTATTTGTGAAAAAATTAGCCACTTAGGGTTCTTAGGTCTTTATATTCACTGTGTATGAATGTATTCCTGAAATGTCTGAGTTTTCTATTTACTAGTTTCACCTCTACATGCTTAATTGGAATTAATTGTTTCATGATTCACTCTTATTGCCTAATCAACTCCTATTTGACTTAACTGAAGAATTTCACCTCTCCTATTGTTATGCTATCTTTTCATAGCTGCTTGTCTTATTTGAGAATTATTTTTATTATCCCTCCTGAAATTGTTTAGTCTTAAGTGAAGCTAAGGTCATGTTTCCGTAATTAAATTGTCGAATATCCTCGTAACTGTCCAACCTTAAAAGGAGTTAGATAACCTATATCTTCGTTGACTTGCCTTTATTTGGGTCTACTTGACTCGTGTTGATTTTCCTTGTTATTGACTTGTATATTGTGGGATCGTTGATACATCTTAGTTTTCCCTTGTTGAATTGTTCCCTTTATGCCACCATTCTTTTCTGTGGTTATTCCTTGTGAGTTGGTTCTACTGTTTCCTTGTGATTTACAGTCCTTGAGTTGATTACTTGTCTTACCTTGTATTATTGTCATTGTTGTTGTTATACGTATTGTGGTGATGTACGAGCTTTCTGTTGTGATGTAACTGTTGTTTCTGTTAGTTGTGCTGTGTATTTACTTTGGGACTACGGAACGGTATTCCTGGAGATCCCCCTGCATGTTTACTTTGAGACTACATATCGGTATTCCGGGAGATCCCCCAGCACATTTATAATTGGGACACGATATCCCGGGATATCCCCCTGTACTGGATATTTACTTTGGGACTACGGATCGGTATTCCGGGAGATTCCCCTACATATTTATGATTTGGACTACGGGACGATATCCCGGGAGATCCTCTGCACATTTACGTTTGGGACTACGAGACGATATCCTGGGAGATCCCTTGTTAAAATCACTGTGTTCTGAGTTGTTGTTTTCATTGATGCTATCCCTGTGTAAACATTATATGTGTTGTCTATTTTATTCCTTATACTTACTAGCTCGTATGAACTATGTTAGGACACTTGCACAAGCATACACGTGGCTAAGCACCCTAATCGGATTGGAGGCTCCTTGGTATTGTCGAGTATAGACGCACACCCTTGTTTATTGGCCTTCCATGTGATAGTGGCTCCATTTGGCATGTGAGTTGTCAGTATGATTATGAGGTGTGACGACGGCACAGAATGCCAAGTGTTAGGGTTCCAATACTGAGAACCGTATTGTATGAATATGAGACGAGGTGTCTCAGGGTGACTTATATTCGAAGGTTATCTATTTGAAAAGATTATATTCGAAGGTTATCTATTTGAAAAGATTATATTCGAAGGTACTTATTTTGAATTAACTATTTTGAAATGTCATAGGGTGACTTATATTCGATGATTATTTGTTTGAAAAGGATTATATTCGAAAAGTATTTATTTTTGAAGAACTATTTTTGAAAAGAACATTTATTTGAAGGAAGTATATTTCGAAACATTTTTTTATCACTTGAAAGGTTCGACTATTTGATTGACGTTTGCTGGTTAAGACTTAAGGTGAAAACCGTCGGAGTTGTTGAGTTATGACTTGTCTTTACTGTATTTGTGATTTTGGATTTGGGTTGTATTCTCGTGTACCTTTTCGTGTTTTCCTTATGATGTTCCACTGAGTAGTCACTGTTTTCTTCCCTTATTGCAATTACTGTATTTTAAGCTGTATCGCGTAGTCTCTATATAAATATTATGTTCTGTTGTTCCTATACATATACTTGTTCTGTTTATGAGACCAGTAGGTGTCTTGACTGTTCCTCGTCACTACTCCACCAAGGTTCGTCTTGATACATACTGGGCACTGCTGTGGTATGCTTATACTACACTTCTACTCATTTTTTGTGCAGATCAAGGTTTTGTTCGTTAGTAGCTGTGCAGGCCGTTGTTGTGGAGACTCGAGGTAAACCTGTTGCTGCGTTCGCAGGCTTCGGAGTCACCTTCATATTTTGTATTCACAATGTTATACTTATTTATATACAGTTGTGTTTAGAAGTTGTAGAGAAACTCTGTAGAGCTTATGACTTGTACCGCCGGTTTTGGAAAAATGTATATTTCATAAAGATTTCTATGTTGAAACTGTTAGACTTTTCTTATTATGGTTGATATCCAATAAGTGTTAGGCTTACCTAGTCCTTAAGACTAGGTGCCATCACGATACCCAAACGGAGGGAAAGTTGGGTCGTGACAAGTTGGTATCAGAGCTCTATGTTCATAGGTGCTACGAGTCATAAGCGAGTTTAGTAGAGTCTTGCGGATCGGTATGGAGACGTCTGTACTTATCTTCGAGAGGCTACGGAACTATTTGGACAATCTCAATTCTTTCATTCCCATCATACTAGCTTGTTGATCTTGGAGTTTGAACTTTTATCATTCTATTCTCTCACCGACGGTGAGGACACGAGCTGCGGTTATCGATGATGCTGCTCTCGAAGCAAGTGTCGCCAGAGGCAGAGGAAGAGGCAGAGGCTGACGAGGAGCACGTGCCACAACTATAGCACTTCCAGAGCAGCGTGTTCATGATTGGTCAGGTTCCATGTGTCATGGCGACACAACCTATGGTTCCAGTTCAGCCCAAGGTCAGGGCAGCAGCATCTGAGGAAGGGTAATTTAGATTTGCAATGTTTAAGGACTATGACCCTCCTATATTTAGTGGTTTGGCTTCAGGGAGCACACGGGTTTTTGTAGAGGAATGCCATCGCATTCTCCGCACTATGGGTATTGCAGAGACAAGTGGAGTTGCTTTTACTACATTTAGCTTTAAGGAAATAGCTTATCAGTGGTGGCGGGCCTATGAGTTGGGTAGCCCGACCAATGTAGCTTCACTTACATGGGATCAATTTTCAGGGATGTTTTGAGAGACTTTGTACCTCAGTCACTTCGGGATGCATGGCGCGCGGATTTTGAGCAACTGTGTCAAGGCACCGTGTCAGTATTAGAGTATGCCGTCAGATTCAATGATTTGGCCAGACATGCACCTGCCTTGGTTGCTACAGTTAGAGAGCGAGCATGTAGACTCATTGTGGGGCTCACGCATGATATTTGGTTCAGCATGGCTCGAGAGTTGGAGCCAGATGTTTCGTTCTAGTAGGAGGTATGGATCACTCACCGTCATAGGGCACATGGGACCGGGAGCGAGAGGACAGAAGAGATTATGAGAGAGAAAGTACAGGGAGGCGAGGAGGCCTTGTAGAACGGAGAGATTTTCTGTTCCTTATTTTGGAGGCAGGTGCAACATGGTAGAGGTTTCGCGAGTCAGCCAACTCAGTTTGCGCGTCAGGCTTCACATAGTGATTCAGGTGTCCATAGGTCTTAGAGTACCCGTACCGCACAGTTTCCACAGCCACGTCAGTAGAGGGGTTCCTTTGAGTGTGGAGATACTAGCCACGTGGTGAGAGATTTCCCCAGATTTCGGGCAGATGTGTCACAACGAGGTAATTCAGGCGAGTAGAGGGCGCCCAAGAGGGGGAGGCCCGGCACGTTGATAGGTTTCATATAGTAGGCTTAAGGTCGTTACGCTAGATGATGTCATTCAGATATGATTTTGGTTCGTTATACAGGAGCACCATCCATATTTCATTGCGGTTCTGCTTATCGGGGCGAGTTTTCCCTATTTGTTGCTCCACTTAGGGGTGCGTTTCATGATTAGCACTTCGTTTATGTGTTGTCCTGTTAGGAGGATCTATGAGTGATAGCCCGTGTCTATTATTTGTTTTATTCATTATTGAGAGTTATGAGACTAGTAGTAAATTCCTATTGTCCATTATGGTAGGCTTGATGTGATTTCTGAGTATTTTTAGTTAAAAGCTGTGATTTTTATGCTCCACCGATGTGGGAGCTAGTACGTGTTGTAATTTTGTTGATGGAATTGATCTAGTGAAAGGTCCCGGTTGGTTTGATGTATATCCTACTTGTGATTCAGAGTTGAGGGCGGGACCCTCGCGATTTCATGTGATTTGATGCGTTTGAACCAGGCTGTGTACCACGGTGGGAGTTATATCAGTATGAGATCCTTGTGATCTGTTCATATGCTTTGATTATTTTCTTGTTATATTGTTTTGTAGGTTAGTACTGATAGAAAATTGTTCCTATCGGGCTTATTTGATAGTTCTCTTATGTGTTTCTCTTTATATATCCAGTCATTTTCATTTTGTGCTTCTTAAATTCTAGCTTTGCGGGGTGTGCGTCCAGTGGTGTTAGTCGTGGCTTGTTGATTCGGGTGTTAGTTATGAGGTTTTCGTGGTTCTTGTATCATCATTAATGTTGTGGAGTTTTGAAACGGGATCCTATTGAATATGAGGCTAGTGGCCGGTGCAGGAATTGATTTCGGGAAGGTATTGTGATCAGGAATGTTATGCAAGCCTATGTGTGGTGTGTATGTTGTGTGGTTGTACTCTGTGGGTAAGTCATATGGGGTTGCAGCTAGTTGAGACTAGTACTAGATGTGGATTTAGAATCGGGTCCTTTGAAAGTGAATAGAAGGTGAGGATTTTGGCTCTAAGGCTTATTGGTATTGGTAGAAAGGCTAAATTTTAGTTGAGATGGTGTCGTCAGGTTTATGTGGATTGGGATGACGTGGGATCACCCGCGGGTGTATGTTGGAAGTGTCATTCGGCAATTTGAGGGCTTCGAGGCAAATCTTGGCACGTTCGAGGACGAACATTTGTTTTAAGAGGGGGAGGATGTAACGACCCAGTCGGTCGTTATGAGAAATCAAGCTTCGTTCGACGGTGTAAGGTCTGGAATAGCTTCATAATATGAGTATCGACTTGCGTGCATGGTTGAATTTAGTTACCGGATGATTCAGAGCGGAATTGGAAGAAGGAATCTAGCTTTTGGAAGTTTAAGCGGCAAGAATTTGACCGTAATTGGACTTTGGAGTAAATGGCTCCGGAATGGGTTTTGGATGATCTTAACAGCTCCGTATGGTGATTTTGGACTTAGGTACGCGTTCGGATTCGGATATGGAGGCCGTTGTGTAATTTAAGACATTTCGGCGGAAGTTGGAAAAGTTGAAGCTTGGAAAATGGAGAGGTTTGACCGAAAGTTGACTTTTATGAAATTGGAGTCGGAATACAATTCCGGGAGTTGGAGTAGGTTCGTAATGTCACTTGTGACGTGTGTGCAAAATTGGAGGTTATTTGGACGAGATTTGATAGGTTTCGGCATCGGTTGTGAAAGTTTGAGGTTTCAAGTCCATTAAGCTTGAATTGGTTTCCGATTCATGTTTTAGTTATTGTTTGAGGTGATTCGAGAGTTCGATTGAGTTAGTATGGTATTTCAGGACTTGATGGCACATTTGGTTGAGGTTCCGGAGGCCTCGGGTGAGTTTTGAGCGAGTCCAGGCATTACCGCAACTCAGGCATGGTTCTGGTGCGTAATCTTCGCTGAGGGCGATGAAATTTCGTTGAGAGCGGAGTAGGGGCGCGGACTGCGTAAATCTGGTGCGGAGGCGCTCCAGGGCAGATCTGCAGATTCGCTGGTCCGACTTCAGAAGCCTATATCTTCTGATCTAAAAGGAATTGTGAGATGATTCAAAACCGAAAGTTGTAGCTCTTCGTGTCTAGTTTCCAGAAAGCTAAAGAAATCATCATTTGGACGTCTTTAGAGAAAGTTATGACCAAAATACTGAAGCATATCACTGCAGCCACCAGAAGCGCAGACAACGCTACTTTTCGCGACTGCGGGGGTTGGATTTTCGCGGACGCGCCTAGATTTTCACGGTCAAAATAGTGGATATCAGAGATTACACTATATAAATGAGGGTTAGGATTTTATTTCACATCCTAGACCTTGGGAGCTCGGTTTGAGGTGAATTTTCGAGAGTTTTTCAAGGAAATCATCTAGGTAAGTAATTCTATCTCGATTTTGGCTAATATACATGAGTATATCATTGAATTCATCATTTGATTTGTGATTTGGGATGGAATTTGGGAAAAATTTGTAAAGTCTTTCAAAAATGTAAAATGGTGATTTGAAGGACCAAATGGTATCGGAATCTGATAATTTTTGTATGGGTGAACTCGTATCGGAATGGGTATTCGGTTTTTTTAAATTTTGTCGGGGTCAAAGGTGCGGACCCGGGGAGTTTACTTTTTGCAAATTGTGTAAGAATTATAGTTTTATTAATTGAAATTATTTTCTCTTGCATTGTTTGATGTATTTAAGTCATTTTTGGCTAGATTGAGCTGATCATTGGTGAATTGGTAAAGGAAAAGCTAAATTGAGTATCGAATTGGCTGGATTGAGGTAAGTATGCCTAACCTTATGTGGGGGACTTCCCCTTAGGATTTGAGTCTTCTATGTTGATTGTAGTTCGTGTACGCGAGGTGACGAATGCGTGCTCAACTTATTTGTGGAAAAATTGGCCTTTTAGGGTTCTTAGGTCTTTATATTCACTGTGTATGAATGTGTTCCTAACATGACTAAGTTTCCTATTTACTAGTTTTACCTCTACATGCTTAATTGGAATTAATTGTTTCATGATTCACTCTTATTGCCTAATCGACTCCTATTTGACTTAACTGAAGAATTTCGCCTCTCCTATTGTCATGCTATCTTTTCATAGCTGCTTGTCGTATTTGAGAATTATTATTATCCCTCCTGAAATATTTTAGTCTTAAGTGAAGCTAAGGTCATCTTTCCTTAATTGAATTGTCGAATATCCTCGTAATTGTCCAACCTTAAAAGAAGTTAGATAACCTATATCTTCGTTGACTTGCCTTTATTTGGGACTACTTGAGTCGTGTTGATTTTCCTTATTATTGACTTATATATTGTGGGATCGTTGCTACATGTTATTTTTTCCTTGTTGAATTGTTCCCTTTATGCCAGCATTCCTTTTTCTGGTTATTCCTTGTGAGCTGGTTCTACCGTTTCCTTGTGATTAACAGTTCTTGAGTTAATTTTCTTGTCTTACCTTGTATTATTGTCATTGTTGTTGTCATACGTATTGTGGTGATGTACGAGCTTTCTATTGTGTTGTATGTCACGACCCAAACCCCGCACTGGTCGTGATGACGCCTCTCGTGAAGACGAGGCCAGCCAACTAACTCATCTCGTCTTTTCAAAAATAGCTAAACATGAATAAACAGCTTAAATATTACTTAATAATATTAATTAGCAGAAATACAACCCAACACAGCCCTAATCGGGGTGTCACAAGTCACGAGCATCTATTAGAGTGTAACTCCAACTACAAGGCCTAAAATATACAAAGCCGGTATAATGAACGAAAGAGAGAAAAACGGTGCTGCGAACGCTGGCAGTTACCTCGTTAACTCCTATAACTCTGCCTCTGATCAGCCAAAACCCGCTACCGGGTGAATAAATACCTGCATCTGCACACGAGGTGCAGGGAGTAAAGTGATCACTCCAACTCAGTAAGTAATAAAGGTAAATAACAACTGAGCAGTAAGAAATCACGTATAACAAATCATCATGCTGAATAGAGCAGTGCAAAACCCTTTTGAGAAAAACAGTGAAGCTGTGAAATCTTTAGAGAAACATCTTAGCTCAGTTTAAACCTCTTTTGAAAATGACTTTTTCAGCGGTCACGCAATAAATGCAAACAAATAGTGCAGATAAGCACAGAAATCCGCCCCTCGGGCACAACACTTAGTCATCAGATAATGCCAGGCAATCAGGTAGATATTGCATGAAGTAGCACAGACAACAGGTAATGGCAGACAAATGGAATAAAGTAAACACATAGAACAGTACCAGTACCGCTGCGGCGTGCAGCCTAATCCATTTATCGTCGACGGCGCTCACTGGGGTGTGCAGACTCCGGGAGGGGCCCCTTACGGCCCAAGTGCAATATCAAGCCATCTCGTGACATCAAGTCTAGGCCCTCGGCCTTATATCAGTATCAGTATAACACTGTTGCGGCGTGCAGCCCGATCCAAAAGTATCCTCACAACTCTGGCCCTCGGCCTCACTCAGTCAAAAATCACATAAGCCCCTCGGGCAACAGTAAAACATGATGCTCAGCCCAAAAATAGTATTGGAAATATCATTTCAAGTGTTAAAGCACAATAAACTTGGCTAAGTTTTGAAAATAGTGGAAAATACATGACTGAGTTCAAGTATAACATCAAGACAGTGAGGAAATATCAACAACCATCCCCGAAGGGGGATCAAATAATTGGCACGAAGCCCAAATATGGCAATCAGCCCAAATCATGATGATAACAAATAAGTTTCAGTCAAATATGCGGTAAAATCATCCATCGGGACGGACCAAGTCACAATCCCCAGTAGTAAAAGACCCCACGCTCATCATCCAGCGCGTGTCTCACCTCAATATAGCACTACGATGTGCCATCCGGGGTTTCAAACCCTCAAGATATCATTTACAATCATTACTCACCTCGAATCGGCGAAATCTGTAGCTCGCGATGCCTTTGCCCCTCAAATCGGCCTCCAAGCGCGTCGAATCTATCCAAAATCAGAACGAATACGTTACAACAGGCTAAGGGAACAAAGCCCAAGCGAAAACAATCGAAAAACATCAAAATCCCGAAATTAGCAAAAACCCGAGCCCCGGGCCCACTTCTCGAAACTCAGAACTTTTCACATCAACGGATTCCTTATCTCGCCACGAGTTCATACACATCAAAATCACAAGAATCGGAGTTCAATTGACCCCTCAAATCCCTAATCTTAGCTCTCTTAAGTTCAAGCCCTAACCTCCATTTTTAGTCCATGATGTCTTAATTTTTTTCAGTCTTAATTCATGAATTAACACTATAGGATTGTGTTTTAGGTCCAAAAATCCTTACCTTATCGAAGCTCCTTGAAATCCCTCTTCAAAATCGCTCAAAATTCACCAAGTCCGAGTTAAAATGAACAAACCCTTCAAAATTCGTGAAGAAGAAGCATATATACATCTGCCCAGTCGAAACCGCACCGGCGGTCCCAAAATCCGCTTCTGCGGTACCGCTTCTGCGGTCACATCCTCCGCATCTGCGAAAATTCACTAAAAGCCCCAATCTCGCATCTGCGGTCAATTAGTCGCATCTGCGACTCCGCAGATGCGGTCCCCAACTCCGCATCTGCGATTCCTGGCGCGCCTTCATAAGACCGCACCTGCGCCCTTCTCTTCCGCATCTGCGACACCGCACCCGCGGTCCCCAAACTGCAGGTGCGAAAATACCTGGAGCAACAGAAAAATCTGCAACAACACAAGGCTCAAAACTCCCCGTTAGCCATCCGAAATCACCCCGAGGCCGCCGGGACCTCAACCAAAAGCACCAACACGTCCTAAAACATCATTCAAACTTGTTCCAATCATCAAAACACCTCAAACAACACCAAATCCATCAATTCACATCGAATTCAAGCCTAAGATTTCCAAAAACTTCTGAAACACGCTTTTGATCAAAAACCCAACAAAACACCTCCGAATGACCTGAAATTTTACACACACATCCCAAATCACATAACAAAGCTACAGCAACTCTCGGAATTCTATTTCGACCCTCGGATCAAAATCTCACCTATCAACCGGGATTCGCCAAAATACTAACTTCGCCAATTCAAGCCTAATTTTACACCGGACCTCCAAAACCAATTCCGATCACGCTCCTATGTCATAAATCGCCCAACGAAGCTAACCAAATCATAAAAATTCCGATCTGAGCTCATATACAAATAAGTCAACTCTTGGTCAAACCTTTCAAATTCAAACCTTTCAACTGAGACTGTTCTTTCAAATTCATACCGATTTCCGTGAAAACCAAAACCAACGATCTACATCAGTCATAATACATCGTACGGGGCAAGTCATGCCCGAGAACTGGCGATCAAAGTGCAAAACCTCAAAACGACCGGTCGGGTCGTTACATCCTCCCCCACTTAAACACACGTTCGTCCTCGAACGTACCCAGAGTTGTTCTAAACGCCAAACATTCGCGGAATAACCTTACCATGCATATACCCGGGGGTGATCCCACGTCACCCTATCTCATATAGGTCCGATAACACCACATAGCTGAAATTTTGCAATCCATCCTAGTCCATAAACCATAGAACCACACTTTCACTTCTGAAACCATCAATATGATCAGAACCTCACACCTATACTCTGAATAGTCCCGAGCCAGCTGTAATAGCCCATGTCTGCAACCTCAGGTGCAATTATATGATATACCACATAACTCAAACGCATGTAGCGATAACTTCCATTCACAGCAGCTGCCCATAACAACCAAATACCGATAGAAAACCTCTTATTAGCTAAAGTCTCATTCCAACACTTTCATATACTTCCAACGATAAATGAAACACGCAATAAACCATAACCATTTCTCAGATCAACCATTCATGAGGCCATTTCTCCTCTAGCAATTACCATAGCAAATTTTGAACCGAACCTCGATATTTACCCATCAAACATGCTGAAATCGAATCCGTCCGTATTCATTAATGATCCCAACGATCTCTTCTGACCAAACACACTACCCTGGTGACATGACACATCAATACGGCCTAAGCCACAACTTGCATAACTACGGGCACCAATAAGCAACAGTCCGAACATACTGAAATCATGAAAATGACACAATTGAAAGAGTTGTACCTCAAGCTCACCAGTACCACCACAGCACAAGGCTGGGAATCCGTCTCACATCATATAATAGAACACACGAATCTAACCCGTAAGGTCATATCTCCTTATAGCTTCGCTGCAATGCTCGATCCTATCCAAACACTGCTCCACATGAGACACCTCAAGTCACCATGCTTGAAATTGACAACCACGCACAATTTGACGTCTGGAACCAAAGCAAATCTTTACATCCACGATGACGCAAGTGACATATACCACGCAAACCCGATAGAACATAACCAATACGCCATTCACCGAGCAACACCCAATTACTCTTCCCACTCGACTTCCACTATGAACCCCAATAGAACCGCACCATATGTGCCCATAACCAATAAATCATAACGTCTCGCAAAACAGAAAGGCAACTCATCGATCTCCCAGATCACTAGTAAGCTCAATAACGGTCGAATCAACCTACCCCTCAACAATACAATTCGGGGTCAACAAGCCGACTCAAGCTAGAACACGCATCCGCATTGTCTTGCCAACGAACTCCTTACCAAGGAAGCCTGAAGCTGCTCCTTCCACCACTATAACTCCTGCCGGAACCATATGATACGGTGCCCGGCACCAAATCAATATCGAAATCCACAACTTCGCCCGACGATATACTCGGCCACAAGAAACACATCCGAAAAGTCCCTCAACACCGGAACTGAATCAATGGTGGAAACTTCTGCACTGACATCCATCACGAAGGCCCAAATAAGAAAAGCAATCCTTCCCAGTCGTCCGCTGGTTCCTCAAAATATAAGCCACTCTACTAGAACATAATCCGACGCACCTCGCCACTCAGCCCGTGGCATTTCCAGCATAGCCCATAGCGCAATAGTCCAGAATAACCCAACACCGAGACAACCAGTCTACACCCCAATATCATATCCAAAATCTAACATACCAAGCAAAGAAAGATCCACTCGGGCCTCCAAATCCCGGTAGTTGCTAAACAGTGCCGATACGCACAATCTACCATCACATCATAGCCTGTATATGAGAACTTCCGTCTCCACATCCACACGGCACATGAATCATCATATCCGATCCCAATTTCGTCGTCCGAACACATGCACACCTTTAATACCCAATCATTCCACGATAGATACACTAAAATTTCCCTGTGCCACCAAGCAAACCCGAATACCACCAATCGATCCAACAAGAAAGTGCCGCAATACTACCGAAGTATCATCAGTTTAATCACATTACCCTTTTTCTGAGAAATATACTCTCGTCAAATCACTTGCAATTAGCAGTACCATTTTCCTGGTTATCTGAGGCTACCCGTTGCCTAAGAGTTTTATGAACTTCCTTTCAGAACTGAACTGTAACCTTACACAAGCAAGTCCCAATCCTCCACAACATACCACATATACCATACCATCCTAGCATAACATGAGAACTTCATCTCCCTTCCGAGCCACAGTAATTTGCGTACTCAACTAATCAAGAACTTTCCATTGTCTCATCCAGAAGAAAAATCACTATACATCCCATGCTTGTCACACTCGTAGAAATTGCACCTCTCCAACCATGGTAGAAATCAATAAGAACTCTCCCAACTCCATTTGCACAAGTTCAACTGCCAGGACTGAATCCTTCTAGCTAGACCAAGCTAAGCAAGCCATCAAAACCCAAGAGCATTGCTGCAAAATACCTGTAAGGACTCCTCACTACGAACACCCACAAGGAATTAATTAAATCCTTACCATACCGATTCAGTCTACTATCAAGCTATTCCATCTATCTAAATTTCTTTCTGATTCATTTCCAACTTGATATTCCCTCTTGCTGAAGCACCACAATTCCTCGACCCAGGCTCACCACACGAGACCCAAGCATAAGACCACACTGTCTAAGACCCACAAGCCGCTGAATACTCTCTCAAATATTCCCAGAAACACCACATTCCCAAATACTTTAATCTGAAGAACTTACTGTGAATCTAAATACGTTGCCTTTTACTTTCCTAATACTGATACATAGAATCCCATAATCCACATCGAAATACCACAAGTCTTGACCTCTTCCAATGAAAACAACAGTTTCTAACCACATATGCAACTTTAGAGCACTCAATTGATGTATACAGACTCTTGAACACATTAGAACTATTCTCGCAAGTCATTCCCTCTTATTCAAGCTGCAACTTACCTGACCCGACGAACAGAACCACCCGTGCCTTATTGGCACTCCGATACTGCAGAATGAAATCCTCATCCCAATACAACCAAGCAACTTCCTGCTCTATGCACCGAGCATTCTTTACCAACAACAACTCTAGACATTCCGTGATTCTCATACCCTATGAAGCATAATATAACCTTTGCCAAAATTTTCCTTTACTCGAGCCATAGCTAACTCACTCGCACGCCTCAAATTGGAACCAACATAGCACCTAACCGTGCAATCAACTGCTCACAGCAGACTCCCCCACTTGGCTCGAAGCCATAGATCAAGATACACTCAATAACTCATAACACTTTTACTCTATTGATGCCATAATACCATGGTGAGATTAAACTCAAATCATTTGTAAGCTTGTGAAAACACAAATCATCTAGTACTGCAAATCTTTTGCAAATCTCGTATTCATCCCCTCAACAGTTAAGCCCACTCTCTTAAGCGACCCAAAATTTCAAATTTCAACATGTACCCTTCAATTACACATGAGATCTTCTAACACACACATAAGGATCACACCACTTCAGATCACTCCACAGGAGATAACCCACCTGCTTCACCTCAATATAGCATTTCCGTAGACCTTTCTCCGTCATACACATTACACAACCACTTAGTCTTCCTGGTTCTGAACTCATACCGCAACATGAAATTTAATTCATTCCCAACTAGGAGACACAAAAAGATTCTTCACACGCCCATAACTCGGAGCTACACCTCCAATCACAATGGAAATCATACACTTAATAGTTCATCTATCATCCAGCAGACTTCCTCGTCACTACCAAGTCATATAGATACATCTCGCAGTACTAACATACTCATCACATAGCTATCCAACCGTCATTCCCACTAATAGGGACAATACCAAACATATAAGTTCAAAACACTTGCTCACACAATCAACACCTCGGTGCTCAAGCCATAGGCAAAGATCCGGCCTCAAGTCTTTCAGACTGGCCCAACATCAGCTCACAGAGATCACATCTCGCCCCTCGGTCGGGGAATCACAAGCCATCAAGGCACATCTGATACTGAGCGCTCATGCACGCAAACGAATGCGTGGAAGGAATTTCAAAAGTTTCTTTTCAAGCTAAATCAAGGACGCACGATAAGAATTCAAGAAAGTGAAGTTTTCCTAAAGGTTCTGCAGCCTCTCGAGGATAAATACAGACGTCTCTGTACCGATCCATGAGACTCTACTAAACCTGCTCATGACTCGTGAGACCTATGTAACCTAGGCTCTGATAACAACTTGTCACGACCCAAACCCCGCACTGGTCATGATGGCGCCTCTCGTGAAGACGAGGCCAGCCAACTAACCCATCTCGTCTTTTCAAAAATAGCTAAACATGAATAAACAGCTTAAATATGACTTAATAATATTAATTAGCGGAAATACAACCCAACACAGCCCTAATCGGGGTGTCACAAGTCACGAGCATCTATTAGAGTGTAACTCCAACTACAACGCCTAAAATATACAAAGCCGGTATAATGAACGAAAGAGAGAAAAGCGGTGCTGCGAACGCTGGCAGTCACCTCGTTAACTCCTATAACTCTGCCTCTGATTAGCCAAAACCCGCTACCGGGTGAATAAATACCTGCATCTGCACACGAGGTGCAAGGAGTAAAGTGAGTACTCCAACCCACTGAGTAATAAAGGTAAATAACAACTGAGCAGTAAGAAATCACGTATAACAAATCATCATGCTGAATAGAGCAGTGCAAAACCCTTTTGAGAAAAATAGTGAAGCTGTGAAATCTTTAGAGAAACATCTTAGCTCAGTTTAAACCTCTTTCGAAAATGACTTTTTCAGCGATCACGCAATGAATGCAAACAAATAGTGCAGATAAGCACAGAATCTGCCCCTCGGGCACAACACTTAGTCATCAGATAATGCCAGACAATCAGGTAGATATTGCATGAAGTAGCACAAACAACAGATAAGGGCAGACAAATGGAATAAAGTAAACACATAAAACAGTACCTATACCGCTGCGGCGTGCAGCCCGATCCACATATTGCTGCGGTGTGAAGCCCGATCCATTTATCGTCGACGGCGCTCACTAGGGATGTGCAGGCTCCGGGAGGGGCCCCTTACTGCCCAAGCGCAATATCAAGCCATCTCGTGGCATCAAGTCTAGGCCCTCGGCCTCATATCAGTATCAGTATAACATTGCTGCGGCGTGCAGCCTGATCCAAAAGTATCCTCACAACCCTGGGCCTCGGCCTCACTCAGTCAAAAATCACATAAGCCCCTCGGGCAACAGTAAAACATGATGCTCAGCCCAAAAATAGTATTGGAAATATCATTTGAAGTGTTAAAGCACAATAAACTTGGCTGAGTTTTGAAAACAGTGGAAAATACATGACTGAGTTCAAGTAATAACATCAAGACAGTGAGGAAATATCAACAACCATCCCCAAAGGGGGTTCAAATAATTGGCACGAAGCCCAAATATGCCAATCAGCCCAAATCATGATGATAACAAATAAGTTTCAATAGAATATGCGGTAAAATCATCCATCGGGACGGACCAAGTCACAATCCCTAGCAGTAAAAGACCCCACGCTCATCATCAAGCGCGTGTCTCACCTCAATATAGCACTACGATGTGCAATCCGGGGTTTCAAACTCACAGGTCATTCGGACGTCGTTTGGTCGGGTTTTTGATCGAAAGTGTATTTCGGAAGTTTTTGGAAACTTAGGCTCGAATTCGATGAATTTCGAGTAATTTGATTATGTTTGAGGTGTTTTAATGATTGGAACAAGTTTGAATGAGGTTTTAGGGCGTTTTGGTGTTTTAGGTTGAGGTCCCAGGGGCCTCGGGTGAGTTTCGGATGGTCAATCGGACCATTTTTGGCATTTTGGAGTTGCAGATTTTCATCTCAGCTATTGCAGAAGAAATGGCCTTCGCGATCGCGTGAAGTCCCTCGCGATCGCGTAGAGGGATTTTTCGTTGGCCCAGGTTTGCTCTTCGCGTTTGCAGTGATGGGTTCGCGTTCGCGTAGTCTTGGAGGTGGAAGCTTCGCGATCGCGGTTGTGTGTACGCGTTCGCGTATAAGGATTTGGGGACCCAGTGGATTTGTTCTCCGCGTTCGCATAGGCTGGTCCGCGTTCGCGTAAGTTTGGGAAAAAGAGCATCGCGTTCGCGGAGGGAGCATCGCGTTCGCATTGAGTATTTTTGAAGCCTTGGATTTTTGTGCTTCGCGATCGCGTGGCCTTGGTCGCGATCGCGAAGAAGGATTTGGAGTTGCTGGGCAGAATGTTTTTAAGTCACCTTGTCCGCGATTTTGGGTCTATTTTCACCCATGGCTGCTCGTTTTTGGAGATTTTTGGAGGAGATGAAAGAGGGATTCAAGAGGAATCAACTTGAGGTAAGAATCTTGGTCTTAAAACTTGATTATATTGTGAAATCCACCTAGAAATTCATGGAAACTAAGCCAAAAATTGAAGAACTAGGGCTTGAGAAATTGGACTTTGAAATGAAGGACCATTTGAGGTCGGAATTGAGAACTTTTGATATGTATGAACTCGTGGGAAGATAGGGAATCTAATGATGTGAAAATTTCTGAGTTTGAGGAGTGGGCTCGGGGCTCGGGTTTTGGTAATTTCAGGATTTGTGCCCGTAATTGATTGTTTTCGCTTGGGCTTTGTTTCCTTAGCATATTGTGATGTATTCGCTCTGATTTTGGGTAGATTCGACGCGCGTGGAGGCCGATTTGAGGAGCAAAGGCGTCGCGAGCTAGAGATTTTGCCGGTTCGAGGTGAGTAATGATTGTAAATGATATCCTGAGGGTTTGAAACCCCGGATTGCACATCGTAGTGCTATGTTGAGGTGACTTGCACGCCGGATAGCGAGCGTGGGATAGAGCACCGTTGGGGATTGTGACTTGATCCATCCCGATTGATGATTTTACCGCATATTTGACTGAAACTTGTTTGTTATCATCATGATTTGGGCTGATTGCCATATTTGGGCTTCGTGCCAATTATTTGAACCCTTCGGGGATTTTTATCACTATTTCCTCACTGTTTCGACTTATTGCTTGAACCCAGTCCTGTTGATATCTACTGTTTTACAAACTCAGCCACCTTTTACTCAGATTTGAAACATAAATGATATTTCTAAATGATGTTTTAAGCTGAGAACTACTGTTTTACTAATGCCCGAGGGGCTTGTGATGATATCTGACTGAGTGCGGCTGAGGGCCATATGTGAGGATACACTGAGTGATATGAGGCCNTGGTTTGGTTGGGTTTTTGAGTGAAAGCGTATTTCGGAAGTTTTTAGAAAACTTAGGCTTGAATTCGATATGAATTGATGGATTTGGTGTTGTTTGAGGTGTTTTGATGATTGGAACAAGTTTGAATGAGGTTTTAGGATGTTTTGGTGCTTTTGGTTGAGGTCCCGGGGGCCTCGGGTGAGTATCGGATGGTCAATCGGGCTATTTTTGGAGTTTTGGAAGTGCAGAAATCAGTTCCAGCAGTTGCAGACTTTTTGGTCTTCGCGTTCGCGAGAGGAGCCTCGCGTTCGCGAAGAGTCTGTTGAGAGAGTGAAGGTTTAGGCTTCGCGTTCGCGAGGCACGTGCCGCGTTCGCGAAGGGTTCATGAGCTGTTCATCGCGTTCGCATGGGTATATTCGCGTTCGCATAAGAGGAATTGGGTCAGGTGGATTGGAAGTGAAATTTGTGCTTCGCGTTCGCAGGAGAGTGGTCGCGTTCGCGGAGGGTTGCCTGGGTAAGCTATGCGTTCGCGAGCTGGTTGTCGCGTTCGCGTAGGAGAATTTTGGTCAATGGAAATTTTGTGCTTCGCGAACGCGAGGCTTTGACCGCGTTCGCGAAGAAGGATTTTTAAGTGCTGGGCAAAATGTTTTAAAAAGGCTATTCCGCGATTTTGAGGTTAAGAACCTCCATTTTTTTGAGCGAATTTGGAGCTTGGGAGAGCTAATTGAAGAGAGATTCAAGGGGAATCACCTGGAGTTAATATTTTTTGAACTCAATACTCGTTTCTATTGTGAAATCTACCTAGAAATTCATGAAACTTAAGTTAAAAATGGAAGAAACTAGGGCTTGGGATTTTGAAATTTGATTTGGGGATTTGAAGGACCATTTGATGTCGGATTTAAGAACTTTTAGTATGTATGAACTCTTGGAGTGATAAGGAACCTAATAATGTGGAAATTTCTGAGTTTCGAGAAGTGGGCCCGGGGCTCGGGTTTTGGTAATTTCGGGATTTGTGCCCGTTATTGATTGTTTTCGCTTGGGCTTTGTTCCCTTAGCATATTGTGATGTATTCGTTCTGATTTTGGATAGATTCGACGCACGTGGAGGCCGATTTGAGGGGCAAAGGCGTCGCGAGCTAGAGATTTCGCCGGTTCGAGGTGAGTAATGATTGTAAATGATATCCTGAGGGTTTGAAACCCCGGATTACACATCGTAGTGCTATGTTGAGGTGACTTGCACGTCGGATAGCGAGCGTGGGGTAGAGCACCGTTGGGGATTGTGACTTGGTCCGTCCCGATTGATGATTTACCGCGTATTTGACTGAAACTTATTTGTTATCATCATGATTTGGGCTGATTGCCATATTTGGGCTTCGTGCCAATTATTTGAACCCTTTGGGGAGTTTTTATCACTGTTTTCCTCACTGTTTTGACTTGTACATGAACTCAGTCCTGTTGATATCTATTGTTTTACAAACTCACCCACTCTTACTCAGATTTGAAACTTAAATGATATTTCTAAATGATATTTTGGGCTGAGGACTACTGTTTTACAAATGCCCGAGGGGCTTGTAATGATTTTTCGGACTGAGTGAGGCCGAGGGCCATATGTGAGGATATGCTGAGTGATATGAGGCCGAGGGCCTGAGATACTTTACATGCCACGAGGTGGCCTGAGTGATGGGAGGCCGAGTGCCGAGTGATGATGCCACGAGGTGGCTTGATATAGCGCTTGGGCCGTAAGGGACCCCTCCGGAGTCTGCACACCCACAGTGAGCGCGGGTACCCATATGATCTGAGAGTGAGCCCGAGGGGCTGATACTATGCTGAGTGACTGATACTGAGCCCGAGGGGCTGATACTATTCTGAGAGCGATCTGAGAGAGAGAGAGAGAGAGAGAGAGCCCGAGGGGCTGAGAGTGTTCTGAGAGTGAGCCCGGAGGGCTGGTACTGTTTTTGAGATATTGCCCGAGGGGCGAACTTTTATGTGCTCATCTTGCATACTTATTTGCCTTTTTACCTGTTATACTGTGGTATTTGTGCCCAAGGGGCGGATTTTCTGTGCTTATCGGCACTAACTGTTTTGAAATCATTTCGTAACTGTGTAAAGATCATTTTCAAAAGAGATTTAAACTGAGCCAAGATATTTCTAAGGATTTCACAACTCCANGCGGCACCGGATTTCTTCCTTTGATTCTAAATTCTATTCTGTATATTACTGGCCTTGTAGTTGTATTTAGACTCCTCTAGATGCTCGTGACTTGTGACACCCCGGTTTGGGTCGTGTTTGGTTGTACTTCCGCCAAGTAGTATTATTGAATCATCTTTAAAATTGTTTATCCATGTTATCATTTTTTTTTTGAAAAAGGCAAATAGGGTTAGTTGGCTGGCCTTGTCTTCACGAGAGGCGCCATCACGACCGGAGCGGGGTTTGGGTCGTGACATTAAGAAATAAACTTCTGAAGAATTAAGAAGCCTGAACTCAGCTGATCAAACTTTTGTTCTGAACCCAAACTTCAACAACTACCTACTGAAGCTTAGAAAAACAATTTGATTCTTCAATCCAACAATCTTCTTAGCAGCAGATAGTTGAATCAACACTCAATTCAAACCAGAATTCAATCAAGAAGCTCGACTCAACTCACTGATTCAATTCAATGAATACATCGAGATCACCTGCACTCAAAGATGAGTTAAGGGAGCAGGAAGAAAACCATGGATAATTTGATATATAGGACCAAATAGATGGTAGGCCAACAAATGTTAGTAGGTTTGAACTTCTCTAGGTGTACATTTGAATGAGTTCTGCAACATAAATATCAGAAACAGTTGTTGTCAGTTTTCCTTTTTCGCTTTTCTTTCGAAAATATGGAATCTTGATCAGGTCAATTGATGATCCCCTAATAGAAACTAGTAAATTCTGATCAATGAAGCTGAATAGATAGTAAGCTTGAGAGAAAGTAATGCTCAACTAACAGGTTTAAATGCAGTGTTCAAAGAACTTGCACGTGCCAACCATCTAACATTTTGACACTGCAGTTACATCAGACAATTAAGATGACACTCAGTCCCTAACATTTGGCAGGAAAAATACAATTTTGTATGCACAAGCTAGAAGCATAAACCAAGACAATCCCAGTTAAGACAACAATCAACATATATATCCTACCACGTTTCTTGAACAGAACCCCCAACTCGAGAAAGGGCAAGAAGGAGGCCTAAAAGATGTAAAATAGTTTTCGGAACCTTTTAGCCACAAAAACTCACTTTGTAATAGGTAAAAAAACAGCAATAAGCCTAACGACGCACTAAACCATCAACTAACAAAACAATAAAAGACAATTTATATGTCATACTGGGGCAAATATTTTGAAAATGGTGGAATTCATATGCGACTAGTGGTAGATTCAATGAAAACATCAATATGCATCGACGAAACTTAGAAAATTTCTGAAAAATCACAAGTATAACAGAAAATATAAAGAGGAATTCATCTCGAATAGTGGTAGATTCAATGAAAACATCAATCACAAGTATAACAGAAAATATATAGAGGAATTCATCTCGACTAGTGGTAGAGTCAATGAAAAAATCAATATGCATCGACGACACTTAAAATTTCTGAACAATGACAAGAATAACATAAACATACAGAGGAATTCATATCTCGACTAGTGGTAGATTCAATAAAAACATCAATATGCATTGGCGACACTTATAAAACTTCTGAATAATCACAAGAATAGCATAAAACAGAGGAACAAAATCATAAAATTGTCAACAGAGGAGGAATAAACCCAATCATCGCACTTCAATTTAACATCAGTCGGATATCACAAATGACTCGCATATGCAGAAAAAATTGTACTTTTGCAAATCTCAAATCGCAACAGTTGAAGGCACGAATTTGTACTGGTAAGCAGATTGTTTTGCTGATATCTTGAAACCTACACGAAAAGAGAAGTGGGAAACGGATAAAAAAATAATACTAACAACGACGATAGAGCATAATCGAGCAGCACAATCCAAACTCAACTGTTAATCACATCTGCTGGGAAAAAAGCGAAGATACCTGGGGACGAAGAGCAGTTATCTGGGGAAAAAGCTGGCCGGAGACCTATATGTGCAATTTTGTTAATCGCTCGTCCCTTCCGTATCCCGTTCAATGAAGGAATAGGTTTTCTTATTATTTTCTGATTGGAGGGAATCGTTCATTCTTGTCCAAAAAATTTGGAGGAAAAGATTTATTTTTTGGGCAGGGAGGGAAAGTTAAAATAGAAGAAAAACCTATTCCGCTAAAAGTCAATTAGTAATTTTTAATGACAATTTATTTTTATTGTCGGTAAAAGGATATTTTTTACTGGCTAATGGTCTTTTGCCGCTAATATTTCAGCTTATAGAATCTATTAGCTGCAATTGACTTATTGCCGCTAAATAATTGCCGCCAAATGCCCTTTTTGTAGTAGTGTAAGATCGGGATACCAAGAGATCCCTCGCGTATATGATAAGGATACCAAGAGATCCCTCTCGTATATGATAAGGATACCAAGAGATCCTCGGGATACCAAGAGATCCCCGGCTATTATTTCCTTACATTGATTTGTTTCTGCTTTCTATTGTTGTTTTCCCTTATTTATACGGCTTGGGAACCGCAGATGCGGTGTTGAGGACCGCAAAAGCGGGTTTGGCCAGGCTCATCAGGCTCCGCAGATGCGATGGAATTTCCGCAGAAGCGGATCCGCATCTGCGAGATCAGGACCGCAGGTGCGAAATTTTGGATTTTTAATGAAACCGCAGAAGCGGCTTAAGTTCCGCAGAAGCAGGACCGCAGGTGCTGTCCCTTGACCGCAGAAGCGGAAACCACTGGACTGAAATATGAAATTCAAGGGTTTTGTTTCAAAAGTTAGAAAAATCAAATTGGAGCTCGGGAGAGGGCGATTCTGAGTGGATTTTGAAGAGGAGATCATTGGGTAACGTTTCTCTAATCCTTTTTAGTTATATTCCATCAATATGTAGTTAAATCCATCACTTAAATTCGAATTGAGGATCAAAATTGGGAAAAATTGGAAGAAACTTCTTAGGCCGAAATTCTGAGTTTTGAGTGGGTTGGTTCGAGCCGGGTGAGGCCAGGCTATTGGGCACAGAGTTGGTTCAGAATGCATTGGAGAAGGTTAAGGTGATTCAGGATAGACTCCGTACAGCCCAATCCAGACAGAAGAGCTACGCGGACAGGAAGGTTCTTGATGTTTCTTATATGGTCGTGACAGCGGAAGAGGCGTCGCGAACGCGAAGAACAAATGGACCTGCAACTGCTGAAGCCAATTTCTGCAAGTTTCGTAAGTTCGAAATCACCCCGAAACACCTCTGAAACACTCCCGAGCCCCGAGGGCTCCTAACCAATCACATGCACTAACTCAACAACATCCTACGAACTTATCCGTGTGATCAAATCGCCAAAATAACATCAAAACAACGAATCAAACCTCAAAATCACTAGTTTTCTTCAAACTTCATAAACTTTCAAATTTAGAGTTTTAGGTCCGAAACACGTCAAACGTCGTCCAATTCCAACCAAATTTCACAGAAATATCTTAAACCACATATAAGACCTGTACCGGGCGCCGGAACCAAAATACGGTCCCGATACCAACACGTTCTAACCAATTTTCATTTCAATTTTCTTTGTAAATTTCAGAAAAACAATTTTACTCAAAAGTTCATTTCTCGGGCTTGGGACCTCGGAATTCAATTCCGGGCATACGCCCAAGTCCCATATTTTCCTACGGACCCTCCGGCACCGTCAAATTACGGGTCCAGGTCCGTTTACCCAAAATGTTGACCGGAGTCAAATTTACTCATTTTAATATCAAATTTTAGCATTTTTCACAGAATTTCATAAGCTTTCCGGCTACGCGCCCGGACTGCGCACGCAAATGAGGCGACTAAAAATGAGGTTTTCAAGGCCTCGGAAGCACGGAATGGGTAAGAAAAGAGGTGATGACCCTTTAGGTCGTCACATATTTACTATCTAAATAATATAAATGTAAGCCATTAATACTTTTGTAATACAAGGGATGAATAGTACTACGAAGCGTGCGTGTGTGTCTATATATATATATATATATATATATATATATATATATATATATATATATATATATATATATATATATATATATATATATACACTTACGCTATACTATGCACTAAGTATAAGTGTATTATGTAATATTATATCGAATATATGTGATGACCTGGCCGGTCGTCTTAAGAATTAACGCCCCGATCCCCTATTTACTGCTTCCCCTATTTACTGCTTCCCCTAAGTTCATTCTGCTATTTTGGTTTGTCGGGACGTTCGGTGTTGGGTTTCGGAGAGTTTT
>NW_017677102.1:0-22319 GCF_001879085.1 Nicotiana attenuata
TTTCTACTCTTGTAAATAATATATGCATATTTTATTGAGTCCCCTCGCCTATATAAGGGGGACTCACCCCACCTTGTAAAGGACTGATGTTGCTCCACTTCTCCAATAAGCAATAGTATCTCTCTCTCTCTCTCTCTCTCTCTCTCTCTCTCTCTCTCTCTCTCACTTTCTTCTAAATTATCAGTGTTCTTCGACCCCGAGGTCGCCCTAACATTTTATTGTTCTTCATTTGTTCTTCGTCATTTAGCTCAAGATTGACGGTACAAAAACTTATATGCATATACTTATCTGTTATCCCCTTCCCGATTACCCTCGATAAGGTTATCATCGATAGGCCCGAGGTAGGCTCGAGGCCTGGCCCCGAGGTATCTACTGGCTTATCCTAAGCCCGGGAACATCCCTTACTGGTTCGATTATCGTTTTTGGCTAGCTCGATCTTTAATGTTTTTACTCCACATTTAGCACTAATCACCCTTTCAAATTAGCTCGGGAATAGATCACATATATTTAGAATCCCATGTACAAATTTAATTGTTGTTACCATTTTCACGGTAAACTAAGGCCCCGTAAAAAATTCTGCCCAAAACCCGGTAGCTCGTAGTGTTAAGTTCCGGATAAGTGCTGGGAATGTGTAAATCTGGACCCTTTATACTGAGCTAAACATTCAAAAATCAAAGAATCAAAGTTTTCCAAAAAAGTGCTATTTTGCGGTCCAGAATGCGGTCGTAACTCAAGTATGCGGACCGCATTTCTGCCGCAGATTGAGTCAGTGGTTTGGTTAAAATTGAGGTCAAAATGCGGTCCATTATGCGATCGCATAACTGATATGCGGACCGCATTTCTATCGCAAATGAGTCCATGTGCCAGTCAAAATTTGAGGTTAATTATGTGGCGTATTATGCGACCGCAGATCATGTATGCGGACAACATTTCCGCCGCAAACCCAGACAGTAGGATCAGAGTTTTGGAGCACTTTCGCGGTCCATTATGCGGACCGCATTTCCACTCTGCGATCGCAAAGTGCGACCGCAAACCTGATTCGGGCTCCTATTTTTTTCTAAATTTTAAACCCGACCCCCTTTTAATAAAACACCCCAATCCCTCATGTTAACATACTTTCTGAACAAAATAAGAGAGAGGGAAGAGAGGGTTCTTGAGAGAGAAAGTTCATCTTCACCAATTTAATTTCCAAAGTCACCCAGGCCCGGTAAAATTCAAGTAATTGTCTTCACTTCCGTTCTTGAAGGTAAAATCCCCAACCCTTTTTCATAGGTTTTCATATTTTAACAAAAAGGGGGATTCTCATGCATTGATTCTTGAAAACAAAGTTGAAATACACATGCATGTCCTTTAAAACCAAAAATCTAGTAAGAAGAATTGGGTAGGAGTAAAGAATTATAAAAGAAGGGTTGATAGCCTAAATGAGTTCGGGTAGTAATTGTGAACTTCAATTCTAAGATTTATGTGTTAACTTGTGAACTAGATTGTCGATACTGGGCTATTGGTGAGCTGAAGTAGAAGTAAAAAGGGGAAATTCGATTCCAGGTATGTATGGCTAACTTTAACCTTTATAAAGTCACCCTGTTTGGTGTACGAGTAATTGGTATGCGTTTCTTATGTGGACTATTTGTGAATTTCGTTTGCTTCATGGTTGTTTCGGAAAGATGGCCTATTTCATGAATTCTTGTGACTAAATTGCATTGAACATTGTTGGTTAACGTTCCAATATGACAGTGTGAATAAATGGAAACAAACCAAGTGTGTGTGTGAATGTGTTTATGTGGTAAGGGCTGTGAAATAAATGATAGAAAGAAGTCGTTGATGCAATTGAAACAACTGTGGTAGTATCATATGTGATTTGTCGTGGGCAATTATCGTTGTAACTTAAATTGTATGCGGGCTGTTATATATGATGGAAATGGTATTGAGGTTAATGAAAACTCATTGTGAAATTGTTATTGTTGTTGTGAAATGATATTCTGGGTGGCTTGAAGCCATGTGATTGAATTATGAACTAATGTTGTTGTGTGAAATGTGATTGTTCGGTGGGATCGGGTTACGCGCCGCAACATGAAGTTATAAGGTATGGGTTGTGGTGATAAGGGTGGCCGAGGTAATAAGGGTGGCCGAGGTAATAAGGGTAGAAAGGTGATCGAAATCACTATTGAAATAAACATATGTGAAAGTTGTGAAATCATTGATGTGATGAAATGATGGGGAAGGGAAAAAGGAGAGATTGTGAAACTTGTTTGACTTTGGTTGTTCCTCTCATGTGCATTTGATTGTTGATTCTATTACTGTACGTTACTTGTGTATTGTTTGAGTTTACTTGGGGTAAAGTTTGTTCATACATACCAGTACAATTCAAATGTACTAACGTCCCTTTTGCCGGGGGCGCTACATTCGTGTTATGGTTGTGGGTGGATCTATAGCAGGTACTCCAGTCCACCGACCGTAGCACTCCTTCACTTCCCGTCTGCTGAATTGGTGAGCCCCTTTACTCCCGGGGCCCTGCGTGGCTCATGCCGCTTTTATTCCGACGTCTTGTTTTGGTATTTGTGTAAGGTATAGCCAGAGCCTTGTTACCGGCAAGTATTGTATCATCCTTTTGTATCTTTAGAGGCTCCGTAGATAGGAAATGTGGGTTGTGAACCTATGTAATATGTATTTTGTATGTTGGGGCGATGTAAGTTGTAAACCACACTAAGTAACCATGTTTGTTATGTATACTTCGTAAAAAGGTGTTTTAATTATAAATGGCTATTTCCTTGATTAACGAGTAATGAAAAACACGGGGTAACACGTGGATAGGAAAGGCACTCAGGTCCGCTTGACTGGGGCTACCCGGTCGAGCGCCGTCATAGTCCCTCGTTTTGGGGCGTGAAAAACTTGGTATCAGATCCTAAGGTTTTAAAAGAGTCCTAGGATGTCTCGGAGCCGTGTCTAGTAGATCCCTTCTTATCGGTGTGTGTTGTCGACCACATCTATAAGTAGGGGCTGCATGGACATTTAGGAAATTACCTCTTCTTTGTTATTCTATATCGCGCGGTGAAAGTGATACGTGAAAGTGTCTATGTCTAACTCGTATCTCTATTCCGAATTTTTCAGTAATGGCACCTAAGAAGAGAGCTAGACTCGGCCTTGGGGCCAATGCCACCCAAGTTGGCTATGGATCATGTACTGACCGTGGGTGAGAGTGATTCCCCGGTCTTGAATCTACCTGGCCCATCTATTCCACGATCAAAGTGTTCTTGTTCTGCTGCGACAGGAGGGTGCTACCATCCTCCCGCTGATTATTCCTGATTCTGCTGCGGTTCCAGTTCCGGTCCGAGGGTTCCTGATGGGGACCTTAGAGGAGCCATCCGTATGTTGACCTAGTTAGTGGCCGCTCAGGCCCAGAGATCTCATGATGCCCCTGCGTCCTCCAGAGGACAGGGAGATTCGCCAGCTCCAGAGTCAACCAGTTTCTGCTGTTTAGCCCCTTCAGAGTTCTCAGGCATAGACCCAGAGGCCGATCCGCAGGATTTCCTTGATGAAATGTATAAGACCCTTCGAGGATGAAGGCTTCAGAGACGGAGGGAGTTGAGTTGGCTTCAATACAGGTTGAGGGGAAGCAGCGTATTCGTGGTTCGAGATATGGGAGATTCCCGTGGGGAGGGAAGACCTCCGGCTAGATGGGATGAGTTTGTAGATGCATTTATGGACCACTTCTTGCCTGCCGAGACAGCCGCTGAGTTTGAGGTCCTCAAGCAAGGCAGTAATGAGTGTTTGGGAGTACCACATGGAGATTGTGGAGATTGTCCAAGTATGCTCCTCAGTTAGTGTCGACCATGGATGCTCGAGTTCGGCGATTCGTTCAGGGCCTTAGTCATTTGGTGGTGAATAAGGCTGCAACAAGCGGCCTTACACTCGGATATGAATTATGGAAAGATTGTGGGATTCGCTCAGACCACATGAGGCTAGAAAGTTGAAGATACGGGCGAAAAGGAGAGTAGCAGCAGAGCCCGATGCATGTGGTCACTAAGGGAGACCCGTTTAGGGGAGAGGGCCATCAGGGCCATTCCAGTCATATGCTCAAATCTTTAGCGAGCGCACCGCCATCTGTGCACAAGTCATTTTCAGAGCAGTCACTTGAGACCAAAGTTCGACAGTAGGAGACCCCATCAGTCCCGGTCATTCAGGAGGGAGATCACAATAGCAGGGGAGGGCTCCATGCCCCAAGTGTGGGAGGTTCCATTCCGAGACTTGTTATTTGGATATCCTGGTGTGTTATAGATACGGGGTGAGAGGTCATATCCCAGCGGGACTATCGTCCGCCCAGTCAGGGCATGGGTAGGGGATTTTGCTCAGTCATCCGGTTCTTTCAGCCACCACATCATCTGTGCGTCCTCAGCCCAGCAGGGGCGTGGTGCAGTTAGGGGTGGAGCTCGTGGTAGAGGTGGACCCAACCGGTTTTATGCTTTGAGTGGTCGCCACAGTGCAGAGGCTTCTCCAGATGTGGTTACAGGTATCTTGTCTGTTCAGGCCATTGATTGTTATGCTCTTACTGATCCGGGGTCCTCTTTGTCTTATGTCACCCTATTCATTGCTTCAAGTTTTGGGATAGCACCCGAACAACTTCATGAGCCATTCTCCGTATCGACTCCGGTTGGTGATTCTATTACAGCCGCGCGAGTTTATAAGAATTATGTTGTCACGGTATGTGGCCATGTTACCACAGTCGATCTTATCGAGCTTGGAATGGTGGATTTTGATGTGATTATGGGTATGGACTAGCTTTATTCGTGCTTTGCTAAACTAGACTGCTGAACGAGAGTCATGAGACTCGAGTTCCCTAATGAGCTGGTTATTGAGTGGAAGGGGAATGGTGTGGTGCCGAAGGGTAGGTTTATTTCCTACCTTAAGGCTTCGAAGATGATTAAGAAGGGATGTATCTATCATTTGGTCCGGGTGGCAGATACCACTTCAGAAGTGTCTACCCCCGAGTCCGTGCCAGTCGTAAATGAGTTCCTTGAAGTGTTTCTAGAAGAGCTTCCAGGAATTCTGCCAGATAGGGAGATTGATTTCGGGATTGATGTATTGCCAGATACGCAGTCAATATCTATTCCACGATACAGAATGGCTCCAGCAGAGTTAAGGGAGTTAAAGGAGTAGCTGAAGGATTTATTAGAAAAGGGGTTTATACGGCCGAGCATGTCGCCGTGGGGTGCTCCGGGTCTCTTTGTCAGAAAGAAGGATGGGTTGCTTCGGATGTGTATTGATTATCGGCAGCTCAACAAAGTCACCATCAAGAATAAATATCCTTTGCCTCGGATAGATGACTTGTTCGACCAATTGCAAGGTGCAAGGTTCTTCTCCAAAATTGATCTACGGTCCGGGTATCACCAATTGAAGATTAGGGAGAAGGATATTCCTAAGACCGCTTTCAGAACTCGCTATGGTCACTTTGAATTCTTGGTCATGTCCTTTGGGCTAACCAACGCCCCGGCAGCTTTCATGGATCTTATGAATCGGGTCTTCAAGCCATTTCTAGACTCCTTCGTGATTGTTTTCATTGATGACATCCTTGTATATTCGCGGAGCCGGGAGGATCATGCCGGTCACCTCAGGGCAGTTCTGCAGACTCTTCATCAGCACCAGTTGTATGCTAAATTTTTGAAATGTGAATTTTGGTTGGAGTCCGTTTCCTTTCTGGGTCATGTTGTTTCCAGTGAAGGGATTCAGGTGGATCCCCAGAAGATTGCAGCAGTGAAAGATTGGCCTAGACCCACGACCCCGACGGAAATTCGTAGCTTCTTGGGTTTAGCAGGGTATTATCGGAGGTTTGTGGAGGGATTCTCTACCCTCGCCTCCCCATTGACTAAGTTGACGCAGAAAGCAGTTAAGTTCCAATGGTCCGACGCTTGTGAGAAAAGTTTTCAGGAATTGAAGTCGAGGTTGACCTTGGCACCGATATTGACCTTGCCAGAAGGCACGGAAGGATTCGTGGTTTATTGCGATGCCTCCAGGGTTGGTTTGGGGTGTGTGTTGATGCAACATGGGAAGGTTATAGCGTATGCTTCAAGGCAGCTCAAGAATCACGAAAAGAATTATCCGACGCATGATTTGGAGCTTGCAGCAGTTGTGTTTGCTTTGAAGATATGGCGGCATTATCTTTATGGGGTCCATGTGGATGTGTTCTCAGACCACAATAGTCTCCAGTATTTGTTCAAGCAGAAGGAATTGAACTTGAGACAGCGACGGTGGTTAGAATTGCTCAAGGATTATGATATGAACATCTTGTACCATCCAGGGAAGGTGAATGTGGTGGCCGACGCTCTCAGTCGGAAGTCTATGGGGAGTTTGGCTCATTTGGGAGCGGATTAGAGGCCCTTGGCTCGGGAGGTTTATCAATTGGCCAGTTTAGGGGTTTGTATTTCGACCTCAGACAAGGGGAATGTTATGGTGCATAATGGAGCAGAATCATCACTTGTAGCGGAAGTCAAGGAAAAGCAGTTTATTGATCCAGCATTGGCACAGATGAAGGAGGCAGTTTTGAATAACAAGACTTCGGCTTTTTCACTCGGCAGCGATGATGGTGTATTGCGATGTCAAGGTAGGCTATGTATCCCAGATGTGGATAATCTTCGGGAGAGGGTAATGGCGGAGGCTCATAATTCCAGGTATTCTGTGCACCCAGGTTCTACGAAGATGTATCATGATCTCAAGAAATTTATTGGTGGAACGGTATGAAGAGGGGTGTGGCGGACTTTGTATCTAAATGTTCAAATTGTCAGCAAGTAAAAGTTGAGCATCAGCGGCCCGGTGGGTTAACCCAGCTCATGGAAATACCAATGTGGAAATGGGAGATGATCAACATGGACTTCATGGTAGGGTTACCTCGCACTCAGTGCAAGTTCGATTCAATTTGGGTAATAGTGGATCAACTCACCAAATCAGCTCACTTCTTGCCAGTCAAGTCCATCGATACTGCAGAACAATATGCTCAGTTGTATATCAAGGAAATAGTAAGGCTTCACGACACTCCACTTTATATTATCTCAGACCGAGGGGCTCAGTTCATAGCTAATTTTTGGAAGAAATTTCAGCAAGGTTTGGGTACTCAGGTGAATCTCAGCACGACTTTCCATCCACAGACTGATGGTCAAGCGGAGCGGTCTATTCAGACGCTTGAAGATATGTTGCGGGCCTGTGTCTTGGATTTCAAAGGTAATTGGGATGATCACTTGCCACTTATAGAATTTGCTTACAATAATAGCTTTCATGCTAGCATTCAGATGGCCCCATTTGAGGCATTGTACGGAAGGAGGTGTAAGTCTCCGATTGGATGGTTTGAAGTGGGTAAAGCAGAATTGATAGGGCCAGATCTCGTGCATCAGGCTATGGAGAAAGTTAAAGTCATTCAAGAAAGGATGAAAACTGCTCAGAGTCGCCAGAAATCCTATGCGGACGTTCGTCGAAGAGAATTGGAACTTCAAGTTGATGATTGGGTGTTCTTGAGGGTATCTCCTGTGAAGGGAGTCATGCGATTCGGGAAGAAAAGGAAGTTGAGTCCTAGGTATGTCGGGCCGTATCGGGTCGCTCAAAGGATAGGACAGGTAGCTTATAAGCTGGAATTGCCCCCTGAATCACACCCCCCCCCCCAAAAAAAAGAAGGGAGCTACGTCTGAGTTAAACTTGGAGATGGAAGTCTTCTTTCCTTTCTCGACGGTGAAGTAAGACCAAGCTCATGAGCTTATTATCCTAGGTCGGAACAAGTTAATAGGACCCCCTTTTTTATGTCCCCATGTTCCCCCCGTGTGGCGACTGGGGGCGAAAAAAGGAAAGAGAGGGATGGGGTTTCTCTCGCTTTTGGCATAGCGGGTCATTAGTGCACCCGGTGTTCCATGTGTCTATGTTAAAGAAAGTGGTGGGAGATCCATCCACCATCGTGCCAGTTGAGACTATCGAGGTTAATGAAGAGTTATCGTATGAAGAAGTTCCGGTAGCTATTCTTGATAGGCAAGTCCGTAAATTGAGGAATAAGGAAATTGCTTCAGTTAAAGTATTATGGCGAAGTCAACGAGTTGAGGAAGCCACATGGGAAGCGGAAGATGAAATGAAAGAGAAATATCCCCACCTGTTTGAACCAGTCTAGTAGTGATCGTGCGAACTCCTATCTCTAAGAAAACTGATGTTGTGTTCAACTTGGTGCAAAAACACCCCATCTTTTCTTTCTAAATGCTTTACTATTGTAACTCCTTAAGTTGTGCAAGAATTGTATGCGTTGTGATTATTTGAGTCATGTGCAACCCCTTTTGGTAAATGAAAGTTTTGTGATAAATGGATGATTAATGGTAGTGTAGATTGATAATGATAAATTGAAATGCATATAGAGTACTAAAGTGGTTGAACTGTATGAGACTCATTGAAGTGACTAATTTATGTGCAAAATGTAACAAGTGATTGAATATGTGCAAATTGTTAAGGTAATGAATTGTATACCAGTTGTAGGGATAATTGGAACTGTGTAATGATGCTTGGAAATATTTTTCGGGGGCTCTCTGACAGGTAGATAAGTCTAATTACAAAGGAAACTCTCGCAAAATTTTTCTAAAAATATGGGAATTAGTAAAAAATTGGGAGTTGGCATATCATGTTTTTCAAAACCAACTAATTTTCAAGATCCTCATTCGAGGACGAATGATTTTAAGTGGGGGAGGATGTAAGGCCCCATAAAAATTTGTGCTCAAAATCCGGTAGCTCGTAGTGTTAAGTTCCGGATAAGTGCTGGGAATCTGTAAATCCGGACCCTTTGTACTAAGCTAAACATTCAAAAATCAAAGAATCAAAGTTTTTCAGAAAAGTGCTATTTTGCGGTCCAGAATGCGGTCGCAAATCAAGTATGCGGACCGCATTCTCCGCAGATTGAGTCAGTGGTTTGGTTAAATTTGAGGTCAAAATACGGTCCATTATGCGATCGCATAACTGATATGCGGACCGCATTTCTATCGCAAATGAGTCCATGTGCCAGTTAAAATTTGAGGTTAATTATGCGGTGCATTATGCGACCGTAGATCGTGTATGCGGACCGCATTTCCGCCGCGAACCCAGACAGCAGGATCAGAGTTTTGGAGCACTTTCGCGATGCGGACCGCATTTCCACTCTGCGATCGCAATGTGCGATCGTAAACCTGACTCGGGCTCCTATTTTTTTCTAAATTTTAAACCCGACCCCCTTTTAATAAAACACCCCAATCCCTCATTTTAACATACTTTATGAACAAAATAAGAGAGAGGGTTCTTGAGAGAGAAAGTTCATCTTCACCAATTTGATTTTCAAAGTCACCTAGGCCCGGGAAAATTCAAGTAATTGTCTTCACTTCCGTTCTTGCAGGTAAAATCCCCAACCCTTTTTCATTGGTTTTCATATTTAAACAAAAAGGGGGATTCTCATGCATTGATTCTTGAAAATAAAGTTGAAATACACATGCATGTCCTTTAAAATCAAAAATCTAGTAAGAAGAATTGGGTAGGAGTAAAGAATTGTAAAAGAAGGGTTGATAACCTAAATGAGTTCGGGTAGTAATTGTGAACTTCAATTCTAAGATTTATGTGTTAACTTGTGAACTAGATTGTCGATACTAGGCTATTGGTGAGCCGAAGTAGAAGTAAAAAGGGGAAATTCGATTCCAGGTATGTATGGCTAACTTTAACCTTTGTAAAGTCACCCTGTTTGGTGTACGAGTAATTGGTATGCGTTTCTTATGTGGACTATTTGTGAATTTCGTTTGCTTCACGGGTGTTAGGGCAAGATGGCCTATTTCATGAATTCTTGTGACTAAATTGCATTGAACATTGTTGGTTAACGTTCCGACATGATAGTGTGAATAAATGGCAACAAACCAAGTGTGTGTGTGAATGTGTTTATGTGGTAAGGGCTGTGAAATAAATGATGGAAAGAAGTCGTAATTGATGCAATTGAAACAACTGTGGCAATTTCATATGTGATTTGTCGTGGGCAATTATCTTTGTAACTTAAATTGTATACGGGCTGTTATATATGATGGAAATGGTATTGAGGTTAATGAAAACTCATTGTGAAATTGTTATTGTTGTTGTGAAATGATATTCTGGGTGGCTTGAAGCCCTGTGATTGAACGGTGAACTAATGTTGTTGTGTGAAATGTGATTGTCCGGTGGTATCGGGTTGCGCGCCTCAACATGAAGTTATAAGGCGTGGGTTGTGGTGATAAGGGTGGCCGAGGTAATTGTATTGGGGAAAATTTGTATTCATATATATATGATGGCGTGTCCTAACACGTGTAATGTATAATGAGTTATGATTTGCCACGGTTCAAGAATTTCAAACAGTTACGGGTAGAGAGAGGCACGAGACGAGAGGCTCAGCGCCTCGTTCCTGTTTAAGCTTATTTGCATACGAGCAATGAGGAGAATGTACCTGGCTAAAGAAAAAGATGCAGATACGGCATTTGAAGGGTATTAAATGCTAGAGCCGTTAAGGAATATATACATTCAATGTAATGATTATGTAACGTAACATTTAATATCATTAATCACTCATAATAGCCTCATTATGGCTTAGGCATAACGTGCATCCCCAAAGATTCCCAAAGGGACCTATAAAAGGAAGAATATGTAACCATTGGAAGGACAAGTGACTATTGAAATATACTTTGATTTACTAGCTTTCTTACTTGGCTATTCTAAAATTCCTTTCTTTATTTACTTTTTCGATTATCAGTAACCCGATTCTTCTAATTTCTAGCTTTGACTAAAAATCTATTTTTTGGTTAAAAATATTGGTTCCGTTACCGGGAATCTGATAATCAATTATACTTCAACCTGATTTTCTTGATTGCATCAATCATGTCAAACAACAATGACAACACTCAAGGAAACCCAGAAATTCAAACAATCCAACAACTTCAGGGAGACTCTCCACAAGGCTCTCCACGAGGTTCCCCACGACGGTCTCGTGAAGGCACTCCTGATGGATCTCACACAGATGGACAGGCTCAATTCGAAAATGTTGAAACCATGAATGAGGCTTTGCAAAAACTTATTGCCTCTCAAGTCAATAAAGCTCTTAAAGCTTTTGTTAGCCAATCACCTGCTGCTCCACCCACATCTACTCCAAACAACAATACTTTGGAGAATCCTCGTTCTGGATTGGTTAATTCAGGCAGCGGTGGAACCCCTAGTGAAACACAAGAGGGAGACCCAGGTAATCCAGTTAATTCTGATTTACAAAATCTAGTACTAACCTTGCAGAAACAGCTTAAAGAGCAAAATTAACGCATAGAACAAATACCCGGAGTACCACTCGTGATCAAGGGAGTAGATATAGATAAATATTCTCAACAACCATGGAAGCTAAGTGCTGTCCCCCTCCCAATTCCAAAGAAGTTTAAGATGCCTGATATTTCAAAGTACGATGGTACATCAGATCCACGAGATCACGTTACTGCATTCACAACAGGTGTCAATGGCAATGATTTGACTAAGCAAGATATTGAATCGGTCTTGGTCAAGAAATTCGGTGAAACACTCACCAAAGGGGCCTTAACATGGTATTCTCTTTTACCTGAAAATTCTATAAATTCGTTTGCTGAGCTTGCAGATTTATTTATCAAAGCACACTCTGGAGCTCAAAAAGTTGAGAAAAAAATGGAAGACATCTTCAAAATCAAGCAAGGAGATTCAGAGTTGCTTAGAGAGTTCGTAGATAGATTTCAACGGGAAGGAATGACGCTGCCACGAGTACCTGACAATTGGGCAGCCATAGCCTTCACTAGTAATTTGAATGAGAAGAGTTCAGAAGCCACGAGGCGACTCAAAGAAAGCCTTCGAGAATTCCCAGCAACAACGTGGAATGATGTCTACAACAGATATAGTACAAAGATGAGGATTGAAGAAGATATTATTTTACGACATAAAATAGAAGAAAAGGTAAGCTCAAGGCGTGTGGAAAATGAAAAGAGATCCGGTAAAAAAGGTACGAGCCATACATGGGACCTGCGGGAAAAGACTCACGATCAAGGCAAGATAATCAAAGGTACGATCATAAACCTAGAAACAGGGAATCAGGTTCCTCATCGAGGTTCGGGAATGATCGGAACACACGCGGGTCACGAGACGATGATGGAAGTCTAAAGGCAAGGTTCGGTGGTTACTGAACTCGTGGCTATTATAAGAAGCATGGGAGATAAGGTACGATGGCCAAAGGAAATGCGATCGAATCCAAATAGACGAAACCCTGATCATTGGTGCGAATTTCATAACGATCACGGGCATAAAACAGCAGATTGCAGGTTTCTGCAAGGTGAAGTTGATCATTTGCTAAAACAAGGGTATCTCACTGAGTTATTCAGTGAGAAAGGTAAACAAGCATACATGAAGAACATACAAGAGCCTCCAAAACCACCTTCACCCAAGAGAACTGTCAACGTTATAAGTGGGGGTAAAGAAATCAACGATGTCTCATATAAAAAGGTTTCAAAAGTAACAATTACCCAATGAAAGCAGCCTCGACATATACTGGAAGAGGAGAATATTATATTCAACAACGCAGCGCCGAGGGACTCCTAACTCTGCATAACGACGCACTGGACATCTCTTTACTTGTACATGATACTAACGTGAAACGAGTTTTAGTTGATCCAGGTAGTTCTGTAAATATTATTTTAATACGAGTATTGTGCGAGATGCAAGCAGAGGATAAATTGATTCCAAAAGCACATACTTTGTCGGAATTTGACAACCCTAGTGTTGTAACGAAAGGGAAAGCAATACTTACTACATTCGCAGAAGGCGTCATTAAAGATACCAAATTTCAAGTCCTAGATATGGAAATGGCTTACAATATGATTCTTGGGAGGCCATGGATTCATGACATGGATGCTGTTCCCTCAACCATACATCAAGTTATTAAATTTCCATCTCCATGGGGAATACGCCAAATCAGAGGCGATCAACAAACATCTAGAAGCATCAATTCCGTTGCAGATTCAACTGTTAAGGGCGAAGACAAATAGCAATTATAGAATTTAGGTGAGGGAAACATGGCGTCAACTTCACCTGAACAAAAGAAAACGGATGTGGATTCAAGACCTGATACCATTCAAGAATCGGAGGAGAACGAGAACATCAAAACAACGATAGAAGAGCTAGAGGCCGTGGTGTTATTTATACATTGGCCCGAGAGAAGTATACATAGGAGCTAATCTTAGCCCGGAGGTAAAACGTAAATTGATTGAATTTTTAAAGCCTAATGCAGATTGTTTTGCTTGGTCCCATTTTGACATGACAGGGATACCACCGGAAGTCATGACTCATAAATTGAATGAAGATCTATCATATCCTCCCGCCAAGCAAAAGAAAAGAAAGCAAGGAACTTTCAATAATTAGGTGATTCAAGAGGAAGTTCAAAAATTGCTAAAAATTGGTTCAATTCGTGAGGTAAAATATCCTAACTGGTTAGCTAATACTGTTGTGGTTCCTAAGATGAACGGTAAGTGGCGAGTCTGTGTAGATTACACAGACCTTAATAAAGCCTGTCCAAAAGATTCCTTTCCTTTACCGCACATAGATCAGTTAATTGATGCTACTGTAGGGCATGAACTATTTAAGTTTTTTAGATGCATATTCAGGCTATAATCAAATCAAGATGGATCCAAGAGATGAAGAAAAAACCTCTTTTATAACAGACAGGGGGACTTACTGTTATAAGGTAATGCCTTTTGGTCTTAAGAATGCAGGTGCAATATATAGAAGGTTAGTCACCCAAATGTTTCAAGAACATTTAGGTAAAACCATGGAGGTATATATAGATGATATGCTAGTTAAGACTCAACATTCAGAAGATCATATATCGCACCTGTCTGATACGTTTAAAATTTTACGAAAATATAATATGAAGTTGAATCTAGAAAAATGTGCATTTGGTGTGGCATCAGGTAAGTTTTTAGGTTTTCTTGTTTCTAACCGTGGTATTGAAGTGAATCCTGCACAGATTAAAGCCATCGAAGAAATCCCTGATATACTTTCAAACAAAAAAGAGGTTCAAAGATTAACAGGGAGAATCGCAGCTTTGGGAAGGTTCATTTCTAAATCATCGGAAAAATGTTTCAAATTTTTCTCGGCTCTTAAGAAGCAGGATCATTTTGAATGGGATGAGGAGTGTCAACAAGCACTTAGGGATTTGAAAATATACTTCTCAAATCCACCTTTGCTAGCAAAACCAAAGGCTAGGGAGAAACTTTTCGTCTACCTTGCTGTTTCAGAAGTTGCGGTAAGCGCGGTTTTGGTTCGAGAAGAGCAGGGTAAACAATCTCCTATCTATTATGTTAGTAAATCGGTGTTAGATGCAGAGACACGGTACCAACAATTGGAAAAACTAGCACTTCCTCTAATCATGGCATTTAGAAAGTTAAGACCATATTTTCAATGTCATCCCATTGTTGTAGTGACTGCATACCCCCTACGTAATATATTGCATAAACATGAATTGTCAGGGAGGTTAGCTAAATGGGCCATAGAGCTAAGTGAATATGAAATCACGTACTTACCTAGAACAGCAATAAAATCACAGATATTACCTGATTTCGTGGCTGACTTTAGCTAAGGGATGCAACTAGAAGCAGAAAAAGAAGTACAAGTACTTAATGGGGCTAATCCAGGAACATGGACCTTATTTACTGATGGCTCATCTAACGTAAAAGGTGCAGGATTAAGAATTATTTTAGTACCACCTACGGGTGAAACTATTAGGCAAGATATTAAATGTCATTCCGTAACTAACAATGAAGCGGAGTATGAAACTGTGATTGCAGGTCTAGAATTGGCACGAGAACTTGGTATAATACAAGTAGTGATCAAAAGTGACTCGCAACTCGTGGTTAATCAAATGCTGGGGACTTACACAGCTAGGGAAGCAAGGATGCAACAATACTTGGAAAAGGTACGGGAACTGATAAAGCAATTCCAAACTTGGAAGGTCATACAAATATCAAGGGATGAAAATGTTGAAGCAGATGCCTTAGCTAATCTCGCATCCGCAGCTGATGTGGCAAATGATGCAAATGCTTCAGTTATACATTTATTTCATTCAGTTCTCGAACCTGATAAGAATGAGGTAAATTTTAATAATTTAACTTGGGATTGGAGAAATGAAATTGTTGCTTTTTTACAGTATGGTACCGTTCCTGATGACAAGAAACAAGCGCATGCACTTCGAAAAAAGGCTGCTCGTTACTGTTTAAAACAGGGGAATCTTTATCGTAAGATGTTCGGTGGTCCCTTAGCAAGATGCCTCGGACCTTCTCAAACGGAGTATGTAATGAGGGAAATACATGAGGGGCATTGCGGGAATCACGTAGGAGGAAGATCACTGGTGAGAACCTTGATTAGAGCAGGATACTACTGGCCTAAAATGGAAGAACAAGCGGAAAGTTTTGTAGCTAAATGTGATAAATGTCAAAGGTACGGTAACAACATGCATAGACCTGCGGAATTGTTACATCCGGTCATAGCACCATGGCCATTCATGAAGTGGGGAATGGATATCGTGGGTCCATTACCACAAGCAAAAGGGTAGGTAAAATTTTTGCTCGTACTTACTGATTATTTCACTAAATGGGTAGAGGCAGGAGCATTTAAACAGGTAAGAGAAAAGGAGGTCAAGGACTTCATTTGGCGTAATATCATCTGCCGATTTGGTATACCAAAGGAGATTGTATGCGACAATGGCCCTCAATTTATTGGAGCTCAAGTCATAGAGTTTTTTGAGAGCTGGCAAATTAAAAGGATCACATCTACACCTTATCACCCAGTAGGCAACGGGCAAGCAGAATCAACGAACAAAGTCATAATCAACAATTTGAAGAAACGTTTAGAGGAGTCAAAAGGTAATTGGCTTGAAGTGTTACCCGGAGTGTTATGGGCATATCGCACAACAACAAAGACGAGCACAGGTGAAACCCCTTTCTCTTTAGTTTATGGAGCTGATGCATTAATCCCAGTTGAAATAGGAGAACCAAGTACATGATTCTTACAAGCAATACAAGAGGCTAATGATGAAGAGATGCGGTTCAATTTGGATTTACTGGAAGGCAAGAGAGAAGCCGCATTAATAAGAATGGCAGCACAAAAACAAGTGATCGAACGATATTACAACAGGAAAGCACGGCTGAGGTACTTCAAAATTGGGGATTTCGTGCTTAAAAAGGTTTTTCAATCTACAAAGGAATCCAATGCGGGTAAACTAAGTCCAACCTGGGAAGGACCCTACAGAGTTCGAGATATTGCAGGAAAAGGAGCATACGAGTTGGAAACAATGGACGGAAAGGTGCTTCCTTCACATTGGAATGCAGTTCATTTGAAGAGATACTACTTCTAAGGAAAAGCCCACGGTCAGGTATTACCATGTTAAGTTATATTTTTGAATTGTTAAAATTTTACTAACGATTTTAGATGATAGGCAAAACGCTAACCCGTACTAAATGATGAGTCACGACCTTTAACGCAAAATGGAATAAACTAAAATACCTAGCCCAGGGTTACAATTATTCTGATAGAAGTATACACGGGTTAAGCAGTATTCATTTATTATCGCACCCCGAGTCCCGTATGTATTTCCTTTTCAGGAAAAGGACCAGGTGAAGGAGACTACCAAGTGGTCGAGGCTTCATACTTCAACACTCAAACACTTGGGGGACTACATAGTATATACAGTCACGTGTATCGAAAAGGCAAAGAAGATTTAGAAAATCAAGCCTAGAAGAATCAAGTACGGAGTGAAAGTTACAAAGTCACGGCATTCATCATAGTATTGTTTCCCATGAGAACAATGGCATTCATCATAGTATTCTTTCCCATAGAAAAATGGAGTCACCTCTCAAACTCTTCCTAATGTTCTGGAGCTAAAAGGACTATGTACTAAAATGGGTTATAAGGAAAAATCCCGTATCTATTGTTCTTCTTTTGTATAAATCTGTTACAAAGAAAACAGTTGCGAAAAAGTTATAGATGTAATTCAAATACATGTAAAGTATTACTTAAAACTTGTCAAAGTTCAGAAATAAAAACTTGTCAAAGTTATTGCAAAAAACATGTGTGTTCCTATTTCTTTTATCGTATGATAAACACCATTATGAAGTTGAGACGTCTTCTTCATTAAGTGTTACAATATAAAAGGGCCCTCTTTTATAAAACTCATGTTATTTAGTCATGGGATCAACAGAAGCATTTTTCAAAGAATAAAAATGCAGACTATCCTTTAAGTCCTTGAAAATAAGAAGGCAAGGATAGAACAGACGGAAGTTCACTGATAATAAAAGCTTCCTAATATTTAAAACTAAAGACTAAGTATAAACTTAGTCATCGAATTGTTTATACAAAATGCCCAATAACAAGACTTGGGGACTTGTATTTTTTTTTTTTAAAAAAATCAACCCTCAAGTGATAGCCAAGGGTTTGATTACAAAAACTTTCAAATGAGTCCAAGAACTTTAAACACACTTTTCCAAATAGATACCTGTAAAAAGGGAATTTAAAAAAAAACAGATGTAAATTCATTTGTCACTAAGAGGAAAGGACTGAAGAAGGATCATCAGCGAGCTCAACGAGAATAGCATCTCCAACAGAAGCAGTTTGATTTTCAACCATTGGAGTATCAATAGATGAAGTTTCAACTTGACCAGCAGTAAAAGGCACGGATGAAATTGAGGAAGGTGTGACACTCGTGGCAATTTCAACAGTCACGGGGACTTCAACTGCGGGAGTCTCAGCCAAAAGAGTTTCAGTCATGGAAGTTCCAGCCTCGGGGGATGAAAAATCTTGTGGTTGTTATGCTCGTTCGATAGCCTCGTTCACCTTGGCTAATTCAGACTCCAGGTTGAAAATTTCTTGGCCCATTTCTACCAAGGTGTTACGACGAGACTTTAAAAAGGTCTAGCTCACCTCAACATTGGTTGACTCTTCAAGAAGTTCATAATCTCTCTCCCAAGCAGCAACTTCATTCTTAAGTTCTTCGTTTTTAGCTAAGACAGAACTATAAGATGATTGAAGGGTGGTATGAGAACTCTCTAGAGCATGAACCTTATCTATAGAAACTCGCAGTTCTTCTTGTACCCGTGAAAGGTTTTGTGCTAACTCCTCCGCATGCATTTCTTTGTGAGCTAGCAAAGTCTTTAGAGCCCTATTTTCCTCGTTGACCTTGGACAACTGTTCCGAAAAGGAAGATTCAAGGCGTCTTTTTTCCTTCTCAGTTTGGCTTGAAATAGCTTTAATCATTGCCGGCTCGGAGGTTAGTGTTTGAACTTGTTTCTCCAAGGTATTTTTCCTCTCTTCCAAGTTCTCCATATCGATTTGTACACTTTCAAACTGGCCCTTCCAGTTGTTTGCCTCCAATTGAGAACTACGGGCAACTTCTTCCGCATCATGGGCAGTCTTTTCCAAGTCACGAGCCAGTTTTTCCAAAAGAGGGATTCGGGTCATTAGTTCAGTACCGATAAGACTGGCCTACAAAAAAAAGGGAGGCAAGGTTAGGACTCCCGAAGTCAAAAGTCTTAATAAAATAAAAGACCAGAAAATACCTTCAAAGTTGCATGAACTATATCATTCATGAGGGTTATATTACACTGTCTTTCAAGTTTAGCCTTCTCAATGGGGACAATCAGTGGCTCGAGCCAAGTATCAGCTTGCCCGGACTTTCTTAAAAGACTCTTGTTGGTAGGAATCTCAATGATCATGCTCCTCATAACAGAACCCCTACTTGAAGAGCCCGCTTCTGTACGGTGGACAATGAGGGGAGGAATTACTGAAGGAGGAGCAGTGGAAGGAGTAAAAATAATGGAGGAAGGTACAGAAGTAGTAGTTGATGAAGGTAAAGAAGCAATCACAGGAACGGAAGAAGTAAAAAAAGACAAAGAGAGTTCATTTAGAACTGGTCCTAAAGATCCACTATCGAAACCACTGATAAAGAGTTGATTTATAGATTCATGAGTGTCAGGAGGAGGAGAAATATCATCATCAGGGATGCTCACCGGAGTAATAACAGGTTCGGAAAGAGATAAGTGAGGGGAGACATCAGCCTCATTTTCATAGACGATACGTCTCCTGACCCTAGGTCTTGACACCAGAGAACCCTCGTCTTCTTCTTCAGAATCATCTTCTTCAGTAGATTTTCTCTTTACAGATCCCAAGAATATATCTTGAACTGAAGATCCCAAGAATATATCTTGATCTGAAGAGGTGCGAGCACTTAAGGAGTCACGGGACGCCAAGATGGCCTCTGGAGTAATTCCTCGAATGGCATAACCTGATAGAAAGAAGGTTGGAAGTTAGAACAACAAAAATACTTAAATAGATAAGGTAAAAATAAAAATCCTTACCATGAGTTTTTACTTTCCAACCATAACGGTTGGAAAGAGTTTTCCATGATCTACCCTCCATTGGGGCAATCTTCGGTAATTTTTCTACCCAACCACGGAAGTTGGGTACAGATTCCACAACACCCATGGTTGCTGAAAAGAAAAAGAAGCAAGATTAAGAAAAATAAGCCCTAGGAATAAAAAGGCATGAGAAGAATTTAACACTTACGTGCAAAATTCCACTTCTTAGGGAAGCGGTCTTTATCATCCTCGGGACTCACTAAGAGCCTCTTACTCCTGGCTGCTAAACCAAACATGCCGTTTCGAAAAAGCCTAGGGGAGTAAAGCTGAATTAAGTGGGATAAAGTGAATTCAACGTCTGCCTTGTCAGCAAGGTGTCTCAAACAGGCGACAGCCCTCCACACAATCAGACCAATTTGACCCAAACATACATAGAAAAAACGACAAAAATCTAGAATGACCGGGTCAATTGCCGGTTTAAACCCTAGAGTAAAGGGATATGTGTAAACGACGGAGAATCCTATCAATTAAGATGTGATCCTTTGATTTGAGTTAGGTATGATAATTGGGAAATCGTCACTCCAATGACAGTCCTTACGAACTATGGGAGCTAAAACTTCTGTGATTTGAGTAAGAAAGGGATCAGCATGATCTAAAGAAGCAACTTGAGTTCTAAGAGACTCTCTATCATGATGAAAGGAAATTTCAGAGGGAATTATTTCCTCAACCAAAGGCTCATGAAGTGGCTCAGAAGATTCTTAATTACGAGAAGAACTCCTCTGAGAATGTGAACCCCTAGTCCCAGAAGAGGGACCAGAACTAGAAGAAGGAGTTGACGTACTACCACGAACAGATCCAAGGCTACGGAGTCTACCCCCTCTTCTTTGTCTAATCGAGAATTGGGGAAGCTATCCAGAATGGGGGTTCTCTTAGGGTTAGGATTTGATGAAGCCATAGCAGAGAGGTTTTGATGTAGAGCAGAAAATAATAAGGAGATTTCGAAAGATTAGAGTGTTTGATACGCTTTATGTGAAACAAAACAAGAAGAGAAGTTGTATTTATACTAATGGATAACTGGCAAAGGGAAAAAGTACGATGATGGAAAAACCATAATGATGATAACTAATACTTCGTGAAGAGTGAAGCCGAAAAGAAAGCCTAAAAAAGTGCTGCAAAATAGTACGACCAATAAGAGAACGACACGTGTCTAGTGCATTAAAAGGAAGTGACAATTGAAGCGTCAAACTCTGTCAGAGCATTAATGGTGACAAAAATTATCCTTTAATGAATTCCACTTCCCAAATATTCGAACTGATGAATAAATGGAAAGTGGGGGGACTATCTGTATTGGGAATTTTTTTTATTCATATATATATGATGGTGTGTCCTGACACTTTGAGCACGTGATTTTTGCCTTATATGAAATAACTGTTCAAGAGTTACAAACAGGTACGGGTAGAAAGAGGCACGAGACGAGAAGCTCAGCGCCTCGTTCCTGTTTAAGCTTATTTACATACGAGCAATGAGAAGAATGAACCTGGCTAAAGAAAAACGATGCAAATACGGCATTTAAAGGGTATTAAATGCTGGAGCCATTAAGGAATATATACATTCAATGTAATAATTATGTAACGTAGCATTTAATGTCATTAATCACTCATATAGCCTCATTATGACTTAGGCATAACGTGCATCCCCAAAGATTCCCAAAGGGACCTATAAAAGGAGGAATATGTAATCACTGGAGGGACAAGTGACTATTGAAATATACTCTGATTTACCAGCTTTTCATACTTGGCTAATTTTATTAAAAATATAAAATAAAAAGCGGTTTACTAATAAAAGACACAATTAGTTATAACATGTTTTGAAATCAGATAAAATCAAATACAACAGTTGAGCGACCGTGCTAGAACCACGGAACCCGGGAATGCCTAACACCTTCTCCGGGTTAACAGAATTCCTTACTCGGATTTCTTGGTTCGCGACTGTTAACAGAGTCATAATTTCCTCGATCGGGATTCAACCGTGACTTGGACACCATTAATCTCCTAAGTGGCGACTCTGAATATTAATAATAAATCCCGTTCCGATGTTCCTTTTAATTAAAAAACTCTTTTACACCCTCACGGTGTAGGAAAAAAAGGAGGTGTGACAGCTCTGGCGACTCTGCTGGGAGAAGAACCCAGAACTCTGGTTCAGGTTCAGAATTCGAGCTTAGATATATTGTTGTATTTGGCTTTATCTGATTTTCCTACATGTTTCATGCTAATGTGCAAAATGTTGCTTTTTACCGCTTTGATATTATCTGAACTGTATATAAACTGTGCCGAAACCCTTCTTCTTCTCACCTCCGGGATGTGCTTACTGGTTGAGACTCCCTATTCTGTTAGTGTCAATACCTGAAATAAGAAAGAGGCCGGACAAGTTACTAAGCGGATGGCCTTTTGGTTCCCGGTACGTAGCCCCCTCGACTCGAGTTATCCGCTCGGGTACACAGTCTAGAACTTATACCCAGGCTTTGAACCTAGAATAACTTGACCTCATGCCGGATCCCTAGTAGAACGCTTATTTGCATCACGTGATATGACTTAGGGGACTCAACACAGGGGTTGGGTCCGTCTAGGACAGGTGTACCAAAAATAACAGACATCTTGATGCATCCTATGTGCCACATGTTGCATTTATTCAAGGGTAAAAGGGTCATTTGGGGACCAAGGATAGCTGAGGGAAATGAAAAAAAAACCAGTGAAAATGAAAAAAAAGAAGAGAGAGAGAGTGAAGTGTGAAGATAAAGCGGGTGGGGCCCAATTATATTTTCTGTCACTATTTGTTGAGAAAAAAAAGAGCTTGAAAAATTCAAAGAGATTTTGCACTTTTATCATTTTCAAAAAATCAAAATAAAAAAAAAAGGAAAAAGGAAAA
>NW_017677102.1:27021-34466 GCF_001879085.1 Nicotiana attenuata
ATTCCAAAAATAGCTAATTTACTAGTTCATCTAATTGATTTGTGACTTAAAACAGAATCATATGCCTCGTTCATCACTGTTTCAATTGAAACTTTGATTTCCTTGTTGTCGTTGTCGATTCTGGTTCTGAAATTTGTGATTTCTTCATTTTATGCGATTGAATTACTGATTTGAGCCCAAAAGTTACAATCAGCTAAATTTGAAGAGAAGTGAGTTTCAACAGAACATCGACTCTATCTTTCTGCGTTGATTTGAATCCGTGAAGTCGACTCGAGTTCCTTGTTGCTCGGTGACTGAATCTGTAGAAGGAATTTGAGTTTAGTTCTTGATTGAGTTTTTGAGTTGTTTAACTTCAATTGTACTGGAAAGTTTGACTAGCTGCTGTTGAATTTTGATTGAGAGCTTGTCGTCAAGTTTTTAGTTGAATTTGATAGTGTCTACTACTGCACTGAATACTTGTGTGAATTTTTTGCTGTGATTTCTGGTTTGGTTTCTGCTGAGTTCATTGAGTAGTTTGGTCAAATTTTGGTTGGATTTTGAATTGGATACCTAAGTTTCTAGACTGAAATTCATCTTAATCTACTGTTGAATGAGAGGCTTGAATTATTGAATGGTTTTGGTTCTAGTTTGGGAGTTAAAGTTGATTTCTCTGGTGCATTGAAGCTGAAAATTTGGTGAAGCTGTTCCAACTGCTAAGGTTCTGATTCAATGCTGCTGTGATTCCAATACTTTGTTTCCACTGTTGAGGTCGACATTCTGAGCCGGAAACTTCTGTGTCTACTGCTGCTGAATTTAGTGCTCAAGGTGTTGCTGAAGTTCTGAGTTTTGAGCAGCAATTGAATAGCAAACCTGCACCAACTTGTTCGAGTCTTAGAGTTCCTCATTTAATTGAAATCTGTTGATTTAACACAAGTTCCCTAAGCACTGTTTTTATTTTTCTGCAACATTTTGTGAACCTGAAATTGGGTTTGGACATTAGAGCTTGTTTAAAGAATTTTGAACTCAAATAGGAGTGTTTGGACTGCTATTGGAAGCTGTTGAAACAGCCTTAAAATTCTGCAATTTTGTGTCCAATTAAGCTGCTGAAAATTCTGCAGTAGCTTAGTGAAGTTTGAGCATCAGTTTGGGTTGTGACTTGACCAGCTTTAAGCTGTAGTTGTGAAGGGTTAGTTACTACCAACTTGCACCAGCTTTCTATCTATTCTTCCTTTGTTTGAATTGCTGAAAATCTTCAGTTTTGCGACAACATTTGAGCTGCACATTCTTGTTGAATAGAATCTGTGAATTGGTGTGCATTGAGGGTCGATCAGTACTTGCATAGCTAAAAGTGTCTGCTGCATTTTCCTGCCCAGTTCTGCCTCAGCTATACACAAAGTTCAGTAGGCACAAAACCCGCCTGGTTTTAGAAGCTTTACACCAACTTAGTTCCCAGAAACACTGCAGAACATTCAGCTGAACTATTGCTTCTGAAATTCTGAACTCAAAGGGGGACTTAGCTTCAGATTAAAAAAAAAAAAATTGACAGCAAACTTCCTGCAGCAACTTGATTGCGAATTTGGCCAGTTTTGCAAAAATAACCTCTTTTTACAAATATGACCACAAATTTGAAGAGTGTCTAGTTTTGTAGTTTCTTTTCTTTCTTTTTAATTCGTAGTGAACTAAACTCTCAACTAGATTAACTTGATATTAGTTCATATTGAGATTAATTCTTAAAAAAAGAGTGTTAGTTCAGTTAGTCTATTTTTGATCGGCCCGACTATGCATACCTGATTCTCGTCTTTTGGGGCGTGATACGTAGGCAACCCACATAGGGTCCGGTCTTCCTAGTAAATCTTAGGTTCTTGGCTTTGCGGGGTCTTAGCCAAATTTTACACTTCTAGCCACCTTTTGGCTAAATAAGTCATTTTGCAAAAATAGCCGCAACCGTGTCTTGCATGTGTCTTAAAGGGAATGTTATTGTCTCATATGGTGTTGGTTGAAGTTTTCTCATACAGGTGTGGATCCACTTACCGGAGTTTGAGCAGGACAGATACCCCGGGATCACTGCATTCAGGAGCTGCCTGAGGAGTTTTGTTTTTTGTTTTTGCTTTTTGAGTCTATTGTTCATTTCAGTCATTTAGTTGATGCTAGAGTCTGTCATAGTCTAGTTAAGTTTGTCGAGTCTTGTTATTATTTCGTATTTTGTATTTTTTTAAAAAGATGTGTAGTAAATCAAAAATCGAAAAAAGAGAGATGTTGCATTTTATATTTCCGTTAGATGTTTTCTTTAGAATACTAATTCTAGGGATTAAAAAAAAATCATTTGAGGTGGTTTTCCTTTATTGAATTAATATCTAGAACTCAAAAACAAAACAAAAAAAAATTGCTTTTATATTTCGTTTAGGACACTAGGACTAAAAACTCAAAAAATGGGATTTTTCTCTTTTGATATCTCTTTAAGAGTTTTCTTTTAAGGTATTAACTTTAAAAATCCAAACAGATTTTCTTTTGAGGTTCTTCTTTGGGAAATTAATGAAAAATAAAAATAATTATTTTCATTAGAACTTTAGGATTTTTGTACATAGAAGAAAAAAGAACATACTTTATCTTTTGTTTAAAGTTTTTTCCTTTAGGCAATCAAATTGAAATCCAAGAAATATTTTGTTTTATCTTTTTCATTGTTTGTTTTGAAATCTTGCATCAGGATATCAAATGAAAATTCAAGACACTTTTGTGTGGTTTATTCTTTAGATTTTTCTTCCTAAAAAAAAGAATTAAAAAATATCTTTCTCTTCTAGGATATTTCCTTAATAGAGTATTTGTTTCAAAAGAAAAGAAAAAAAAACAAAAAAAAATATGCCCGTTAAGCTCGAGTTTAGAATAGGTTATAGAATATTAAGTCTAGAAAATTCAAAAAAAAAGAGATTTGCTTCTTTTTATTTCTCTTTTCTCATCAGAGTAGTCATTAAGGTAAAAAAGAAAAGAAAAAGAGAATGTCAGTTTGTTTACTTTATTCCCGTTCTTCCAGAACTACGCAAAGATCTGATTCATGTGGGGTCATGATACGTAGGCAACCTACATAGGGTTCGATCGAATCATTTTTTTTATTTATTAAAAGAAAAAAAAGAAAAGGAAAAATGGAAAAAAAAAGAGAGAAAAAAAGAAGAAAAAGGGGTGAAATCATGGGATGTGAGAAATGAGAGGAAAGAAAAGAGTGATAATAATAAGGGAAAAGAGGAAGGAAAATGATCAAGAAAGTGCTAGAAAAGCAAAGAAAAGAGAGGATTGAAATGAACAAATTGGGATGATGCCAACTGACCTTCGTACCCTCGAAGTCATTTTAGAACCGATAACTGTGGCTAGATGCATTGCATTAAATGTGATATTTTTAGCTGTTAAATGCCCTAACGCTAACGTGATGACTTCATTTTGTTATACTCATATCAGAAGGGTGGTTGGTTTGTGGTTTTTGAAGTGGTAACTCTTCTCTACAACTTAAAGTCAAAAGGCAATGGCAGACAACAACAGAACTGAGTTGGTTGATACGGGTGCCCAAAAGCAATTTTTCAGACCCATACGCGAGCTTTGATCCTGCTGTTCGATGCATGTACCACTCTAAAGTCCGGGGGCATAGCATTGAAGATTGTCGCTCTTTGAAAAGGGAAATAGAAAGAATGTGATTCAAGAAGGGGTAGTTGTGATCAATGACAGTGACAGGGAGCATGCGAATCCTCTTGGGAACTTGTTGATTAAAGTCGATAATGGTCTTGGCAGTATTGATGCGAAACTCAGTGGCTAAGATGTCGTGCTGGTAATTGGGAAGACGTTCCATTTCTTGGTCAGCCGGAGTGGAGTTTTGGTGGTTTATTTTGTTGTCATTTCTGTTGTCCAGGTTATTTCAGGGTTGTAATCCGGATATTGTCTTGTGACTCAAACCCTTCTTCCTTTCATTTTGGTTGGTTTGTTTAGTCGTAGTAGCTCGTTTAGTTCTGTCTAGGTTTGTTCCAAGGTTGTAACCCAGTCTAGTTTGCTTGTCTTGTTGTTCGAACCATTTCACCGTCTGTCTTTTCCTGCTTTCTGTTATTTCTAGTCATTTTCTTTTGCTTAGTTCTCTTTTCTTTCCAAAGTTCTTTTCCTGTTGGCTCTAGTGACATGACATGCATGCGTAATTCTCGGCCTGGACTCAAAAAGTTAGTCATGAAGCATTGAAACAATTTTGAAGATGAGAGGGGCACTTGAGGGAAATAAGAACAGATTTGGACACTTTGAGATCATTTCAAGCCCGAATTGTGTGAAACTGGGTCAGACGGAACATAAAGAAATACTGGGGAAATGCATCATGCCTCATCGGCTTGAAACCAAAGGCAAGTTTGCCCCAAGTCTACCGGGGGCCGCTCGTGGTACCGAGATTGTTGTCCAAATGGTGCTGGGTAATTGACAAATGCAGAAGGCAAATGTGTGGATATGGTTAGTAATTCTGGTGGAATCAAAAAATGTTACCTATGTTTTCCTCAGCTTGTTTAATTGTGTAGTTTGTACTTGGCATGTTTTGGAGATTGAAATGACGAAGGCATTTTGTTCTGCTATCCAAACACTTTATCCTTTGTTACCCCTTTGAGCCTCGGTTATTTTCTTGTATACCCCTCTTTCGGGATCAATAATAAAACTCATAAGCTCGAGCGGGGAAAGAAAGTGGAGAAACAAGAGAAAAACAGTGAAAAAGGAAAAAGAAAAGAAACAAAAAAAAAGAAGAGAAAAGAAGAGAAAAGGAAAAAGAAAGGGAAAAGAAGAAAAAAAAAACAAAGAAAAAAGAATAGAGAATAAAAACAGAAAAAAAGAAGAGAAAAGCAAAAGAAAAGAAAAGAAAAGAAAAGGAAAAGAAATGAAAAGAAAGAAAAGAAAAGTGGAAGGAAAGGAAAGATCGCAACAACGAACGTAGTTTTATGTCCTGAACTACGTTTGACTTGATCCAGAAAGGGTACGTAGGCAGCCTCTCTCTGAGGTTCAGTTACACCAAAATAAAATTCAAAAGTCCCCAAGAAAGAAACTGGGGCAGAAGTTGTGGTTGTTGTAAGAAATCTGATCCCGAAAGTTGTAATTTTGAACCTATGTTGAATAGTTTTGAGCCTTTTATACCCTTTCTTCCTAACCCTATCCAAAAGCCCACATTACGGTCGAAAGGAAGACCTTCTGATCATTCTTCGAGAGATGCCAAGTCAAGCGAGTAGAGGTGAATCATATCAGGGGCAACACTCCGGTCCAAACGAAGGAAATGAAGAATGAGAGAGTCTTGTTGATGAGAGCCCTCACGGGTATCCCAAGGCGACGAAAGCTGAGAGAAATCAAAAATGAGAGAGTCTTATTGGTGAAAACCCTTACGGGCACCATAAGGCGATGTTGAGCTGAGAAAAAGACCAAAATGAGAGAGGCTTGATGGTGAAAACCTACGGGCACCACAAGTCGAATAAGGATTGTGAATCAGATCGGGCAAGCGGAGCATTGAAGCCCAGTTTCACGGCGAAAAAGTACAACAAGAGCCGAACATCAGATTCGCTAAATAGAGTAAGCTGCAGGTGCATGTCAAGGTCATTAGAGTCGGTATCCACATCTGATGGGTTGCTACTCTGTAGGTTTCTTGTTAGGAATCGTCGCTTTCCATTATCCTTTACTCTATTCCTCCTACCTTGTTTTACTCCCTCTTCCTGGGTCTGTTGGTCAAAACAGGTGAGAAATGACTGCAAAATCCGCCACCAAGCTTTCCAATTAAACAAAACGGGATTTGGTGAACACATCAAGGCATCAAGTCAGGAGAAAACGGCAGGCACAATGAGTTGGCCACAATTAACATGCTTTGGGATTTGTATGAAATACAAGGGTTTGGTACGTATCCATTCAGGAACAATGTAACAGATGCAGGATGTTTGGTGAACGGATCAGAGATATTTTCTGCGTTAAGGGTAACAAAGAAAGGGGTTAGCAAGGTCTCCAAGTGGGAATCAATTATCATGGTGAGTGAAGGAACAATAAACTCAAGGTCGAAGCCAGTGGTTAAGTCAAGAAAGAACATCATATACACGAAGTGGGGGAAATAGACATGTTGTGGGATTCATATGAGACATGAGGGTGGGGAATGCCAGTTCATAGAGGATATCGGGAACAAGCAAGGTCTTCGGGTGGAAATCAGTCATCTTAGCAAATGAGGAAGCAGCCGCTTCAAATTTCAAGGCCACAAACTAACCACCACATTTTAAACTCACAAGTTTTCTTTGTTTGAAACAGGAACAAAGCAGTGCAAGAAAGTTGGTTCAACAATAAGAACAAAAAGAAAGAAAAGAAAAGGAAGAAGAGGAGAACCGACAAAAGGGAAGTTTCTCAAATCTTCGCCCTTGCATGGCTTGTTAGCATGCACAAAATGCTGCCATTGCTTTTCACATTTTATCCTAGTTTGATGAATTTTCTCCTAGGATCAAAATCTTAGTCTGATGAAACTTTCTCCTAAGATAGCAAGATAGCAAAAATAGACCTAGTCTGATGCTAGGATCAAAATCTTAGTCTGATGAATCTTTCTCCTAAGATAGAAAACCTAGTCTGATAATTTTCTCCTTGGATCTAAATCTTAGTCTGATGAATGTTTCTCCTAAGATAGAAAATCTAGTCTGATGAATTTTCTCCTAGGATAAACGTCTTAGTCGGATGAATCTTTCTCCTAAGATACCAAAAACAAAAACAAAAAAAAAGAGAAAAAAGGGGGACCTAGTCTGATGAATTTTCTTCTAGGATAAATGTCTTAGTCTGATGAATCTTTCTCCTAAGATAGAAAACCTAGTCTGACGAATTTTCTCCTAGGATAATTTGAAAAAAAAGGAAGTCTGAATTCGAAAAAAAAGGAAAAAGGGAAGTCTGGAGTTTAAAAAAAAGAGGGTCAATTTTTAGTTTTCTTGAAATCAGGGGTCCCCGCCTGGAGAATAGGGTCAGTCTTTATTTTAGTCAAGATTAGTTTATAGTTTTCCTCGCATGTTCTTTAATTTTACTCTCACCATTACACCAATAGCATAAGTGATTTACAGTTTTACTAACAACTCACAAATCTTCCCAGCCACCAACTGGGGCAGAAAATTTTCTTTGTTTGTTTATTTTGTTGCAGTCAGGAGCCCACCTAGAGAACAAGGGAATACTTTTCAAGTTCAGTAATCAGGAGCCCACCTGGAGAACAAGGGAATACTTTTCAAGCTTCAGCAATCAGGCGCCCACCTAGAGAACAAGGGAAGTGCAATTCAAATTTTAGCTTTTAATTTTTAATATTTGATAACATGCTATACCGAGTCACCAAACCGGGGCAGAAAATTTTCTTTGTTTATTTTGTTGCAGTCAGGAGCCCACCTGGAGAACAAGGGAATACTTTTCAAGTTTCAGCAATCAGGAGCCCACCTGGAGAACAAGGGAATACTTTTCAAGTTTCAGCAGTC
>NW_017677103.1:0-3139 GCF_001879085.1 Nicotiana attenuata
ACATTTTCTCAAAGTTCTTTCAAAACTATACCTTCAGAGCCTTCATCTTTTTCCAATTTAGGGTTTCGTTAAGTTATCCTTTAAAGTTTCTCTGATCTTTAGCATGTTCTACTGTGTTTCGCATATGTGTCTTTTACTGTGTTTCTTATAAGTTCCTTCTACTGTATTTCCTATGTTTTTCTTCTACTGTGTTTCTTATGTGTTCTTCTACTGTGTTTCTTATGATTGTTCTTCTACTGGAAAATGCATGTTAAAAGTCTCAGTTCCTTTCTGAGATTTCTGAACTTATTTCGTTAGTATTTTTGCCTTGATTATTTGTCTTTTCATCTCTACACTTGATTGATGGCAAAACCCTAAAATTTGGGGTTTCATCCGAGTATTGAGACTATTCGCTATGTGATTTGCTTGTTCTTCATCTTTGAACTTGTTAGATTTCAAAACCCTAACTTCTTTGGACCTATTCGAGTTTCTGAAGATTGTTTCATCTACTGCTCGGCTGAGTTTCGAAATCTTTGTTTCAACCTTTGTTTCTTTATATGATTCTGATTTCCTGCTAAACTCTTCTAGGGTCTTTCTACTGGACCCTCTGCATGCTATTTGATACTCTCCCTCTTCTTTGTCACTAAGATGACTACCATGTTCCTATAGTTCACTACTTACTAATTTTTGTGATTGCATGATGCTTTTTTCTTTGTCCTAAATTCAGCCTCGCATGCCTAATACTTGCGTACTCTTTATATATGCTGAGCTTCCCCTCTAAAATGACTTTCAATTTTTTTCGACTAATTTCAGACCTCCTTTGTGTAAATCTGATTGATTCTTTCCTTGTTGTGCTAATTTCCCTGTTACTTGGTTTGATTCAAAAACTTTCCTTAGCCTTTCTGACTTGGTTTACTCGTGAACCAGTGATTTCGAACCCCTGACTCCTTGATTTACTATGTACTGATTGATTTTATTGGGTATCTTGCCTTATTTGTTTAACCGTGTATTTTAAAGATTCTTCCCTTAATTAAACTCCTATGTATTTACCCCTAATTGCCTACTTTGCACAAGATGCTTACTCGATCTCTTTCCTTAAATGATTTCTGTTCATACCGTTTAAGTTTGAACTCCTTAATTAAAGGAAGTTCTTCCACTAATTGATTTTAATTGGTACACGGTTATTTCTTGCCTTATTTTCTGCCTGTTTTCACACTATAAATACCTGCTCTTTCATTAACACGACAAGATTACTCTTAGTTTTCTGAAATCACACTCACATTCAAAAGCATTCTCTCTTGTTACTTGTGTTGTGGCCTGTTTTCCAAGTACTGCTACTATTGTATTTTGCTTCCTTGAAACTGGTATGTCCTGATTAAGGTTTTCAGCAATCACAACAATGTGTTATTTACTACCTTTACCTGCATGTCTGCCTACTGTTTATGTGTAGTTCAATACTTACTTTAGCATGCTGTAATTTCCTTCTACCTATTATAAATCTATTGTGAATCCCAACTCCCCTCCCCCCTCCCCATGTGTTTATGCTATGGTTTGAGGCATGACAGTACTGCAAATTATTGTCCATGACTCAAACTTGATCCCCTGGGATCCTAGCCTCTAATATGATGTGTTCTGGCAGACTTATAGGCATGCCAGCGTCCTCCATTGCTGGGTATGCCTAAAGCTTGCCCTAGCCTAAGCAATAGGCTCTTTGCAATTCCCCTATTCCCTGAACCCCTTTTGTGTACCTGTTTGTGGCTGTTTCCCTCTCCTTTATTCCTTAAAATTCTGTTCTTCACTTGCACTCTCTCTTAGATTTCAATGCACACTTGCTATATTGCCATGTGACTTTTTATTAGCTTATCGCGTTACATAATGTCCTTACTCATCGCTCTACTTTTAGTATAATACAATGAATATAGTTTTGTATTACCCTAAAATTTAATTTAACTTTGTTCTTTTGTTCCGTAGCTCCACTGAAGATATTTTTTTTTTTAAATTTGGCAAAAAAAAATAATTAAAATCCATAAAAAACAGATATTTGAAAACAAATTCGAAAAAAAAAACTACCAAATTTTATGGCCAAACGGAAGCTAACGACGTTTGGTTACCGGGATTAAGATACAAACCTCAGGATATGTATAATTGTCCACGTTTACAACACTTGTCAAATGCAATTGTATGAATCACTTCATTTAAGGTTAAATATTAAAAACAACTTGGCTAGACAAAGAGAGGCTGGGGCCATTGAACAACTAAGACCACATGGCTTGTTGAGAACCGGGGCCCAGTGTAAAGCAACTATAACAAAGGTTTTACTAGGTCGGTAGCGAAAGCAGAATTTTTACTAAGAGAATTCAATAAATAAATAAAATAAAAATATATGAACAATATTAAGTAAATTCAACATTTTATATATATATATATATATATATATATATATATATATATATATATGTGTGTGTGTATATATATATATATATGTATTCATATATATATATACACACACACACATAGTTAGGTTAGCCATCTTTCATTTTCCTTAAATGTCCCTAACAATTAATTGACATACATTAATATGAGAGGTTTCTTTTGTCTTTTTAACAAAAATTAAAAGCCATCACAACCCCTATCTCAATAAAAACAATCAAAAATACAATCTTTCATCTTTCCATCCCCACTCCCCATATTTAAGATACTAGAATGCCATTTGCAACTTTAGATCTGATAAAAATGTTGGGTTAGTGCCGACCGAAATTGGATTCTATATTAATTTTATTACTAAACCTTCTTCTAAAAGAATTGAAAGGGAATGGCGATATTTAAGGAGAAAGTTAGGACTATTTATCTAATTAATATTCTGATTTATCCTTTGTCTTTTGATTATAGCCATTTTATTAGTTTAGTTTTTTTTTTAATTGTGGTATCACCATTGAGGTGAGAAGAAAAGGAAAGAGAGAGAAAAAGAATTGAGCAGGCTTATTTTTTTGGACGAAAAGACAATTAATAAATGTCGTCCTACTAATGTGTTGTTAGGGTGACATTTAAGCAAAATGAAAGATATATACAATGCTAACTTACTACAACTATGTAGTAGGTTAGCAAAACCCATATATATATATATATATATATATATATATATATATATATATATATAACA
>NW_017677103.1:3728-14116 GCF_001879085.1 Nicotiana attenuata
TTCAGTTTTAGTTCCGGATGCGACGTCGAGCAAAAGAACGAAGCATTACCAGTATTTTTTCTTGGCTTTTGGCTGTGCTGGTAGGTGTGTGTATGTGTTCTGGTGACGTGTAAAATGGAAAAATATATATATGTATGTATGTATGTATGTATGACCCCATCGGTTGCTCGATCAATTGGCTCACACAATCTAAGAGAACATAAATATTAACAACGCGCTAAAAAGTCATTGTCCATACCTAGCCATTAGAGAAGAATCTATCCTCCATTCTTATTTATTTTAGCATAGCAATTGCTAGCACTAATAGAAAAATAAAAAAAAATATGTATTGCTTCCAAACAATTGAGATATAAAATAAATTGTAAAATATAATTAATTTTACTGTAAAGCAACACAATTGGCGTTTGTTTAGCCAATGTCTGAGTCGATTCATAGTTACACATTATCCTTAAGGTAGTTACGAAAGTTAAATTTTGATCCAACAACTCGGTAATTATGATTATGGGTTCGAACCTAGATTTTTTAGTCTTTTCTATGCAAAGTGGTGAAATACATGCCCCTAAAATGTGTATTTATTACAAAAAAAAAATCACTGTTTTCTCCTTCTTCCTTATTTTCCTATTTGCAGACCTTCATTACCATATCGGGCCAAAGGGGGCGCGACACTCGATGCAGAACACACATCCATATTGGCCTACCAATGAACCCCTTATCAAGGAGTTCCTGAAGCTTCTCCTTCAACTCCTTTAACTCCGCCGGTGCCATACGATACGATGCCCGGCACCAAATCAATACCGAAATCAACAACCTTGTCCGCTAGCATGCCCGGCAGCAGGAAACACATCCGGAAAATCGAAGTCAAGATCGTTTCTTATGTTTTCATTCTAAGAAACGCGGAGACTATCTGTACACGTCAAAAATTAGAGAGTTCGACTTTGGGACTACTGTGGCACTTCACGCCCGACCTCGAGGAGCTCGAAGTGGAATTCGAAGGTGGACCCCGAGGTACTTCCCTTGAGGGGGCATATCGAAGGTCAATCTCGGAGCAACACGAGTCGGTGATCGTCATGGAAAGGCGGAAAACCCCCGAGGGCACGCGATGAGCACTGACAGAGTCTGCAAGAATAGTACAAATCCGTACTGAGCCATTGTATAGCTGTACTAGTAGCATTTCTTCGTCATTTATTAGACACGTACTAGGTTGGGATTCACCCCTCTTATATAAAGGGGACCCTTGTTATTTTGTAAGGGGAGATCGGATTATTACACGATACATTGATTATAATACAGCATTCTCTGCTCTCTTCGCTTTAACAATTGTTCTACACATTTATTGCTTATTCTTTCATTGTTCATTTATTGTTCATTCATTGTTCTTCATTTATTGCTCATTATTAATCGCGAAAGTCCATCTTTGAGGCCTCATTATCATTGTTTCTTCATCAATAAGCTCACTACCAACTTCCCTAAGCAAGCCTCGAAGCCTCTGCTCCGACCAACTCGAGGCTCGATTTTGTGACAACTTTGGTTTGCTTTCCTTATTCTCTTTATATACTCTTAGCATTTATTGCCTAACAACTAGTATTAAAATAAATCACATATTTTTAGAACCACAAAATCAAATATAATTGTCATTACCATTTTCAAGGTAAACAGAACTTTTCCATGATATACTCTACTTAAATGCTTTGAAATGTACTTATTACATGACATGAATGAAACTGATATACTGTTAAGAAGTAATATCTTATTTCTCCTTGTTTCGGTACTGTCATCATATTCATGCTATTCATGCTTAGCGTAACACCTAAATATTATTGATATTGGCCTTAGTAAGTGTCAACTCGACCCCTCGTCACTACTTCTTCGAGGTTAGACTGGATACTTGCTGGATACATGTTGTTTATGTACTCATACTATGCTTTTGTACTTAGTACAGAATCTGAGGCAGGTGCATCTAGTTACCCATCCGGCGCGCGTTCCTGATTCCTAACCGTAATCTCACGGTGAGCTGCCTCTTCTGAGCCGTTCAGCAGCATACCGCAATTCTCTTCTATGTTGTTGTTATGTACTGTCTATTCTGTTCAGGCAGTAGGATAGTGGTATTTTTGTACATTCTACTAGTTGCCCTTGTACTTGTGACACTAGTTCCTGGCACACACTTTGTAGACTATTATTTTGGGTTGTATCTCTATTACTATGAACTTGTTAATTATCGGCTGTTTTAAATTTAAGATCAAGTAAATGACGGGATGGGTTGGTAAAATAAATGAGAACTCACTAGTTGAGTAGAGTTGGCTTGCCTAACAACGGTGTTGGGCGCCATCACGACCTATGATGGAATTTGGGTCGTGACACCCTAACCCCTCAAATCCCTCATCTTCTTCATCTCTCTCATCTCAATAACCCTAGCTGCCCCACCGCCGAAAATTACCCACGTCGGCGTCCCTTCTCCAAACACGCCCAAAACTTCACCAGATAACCACCACATTCTCCTCATCTCATATCACCGTTCAATTTCACCAGAAACCCCACCAAAATTAGTGAATTTTAGATCCAAAATTCCAGAAAACCCCTAATTCGGCCTGTTTTCAAAATTGCTTTGGTATTTTTTGTTCGTTTTGGTTCGAGACTCACATGAATCGAGTGCTCTTGATGAGAGCAATCGTTTTAGGTTAGTTTAGCCCCATTTTAAAGTTACCAGAGTCTAGTCTATTCATCGTTGGCGGCCAGAGTCATCACTTCTGTTGCTCGCCGGTTTGTTTCGTTCATTCATTTCTTTAGAGTTTAAATTAATATCTTATTCCCCATTTGTTATTGCTCTGTTTTTCTTTCTACCTTTTTTTTCTTTTCGGTTGGTTAATTAAACTTCACTGTTAATTGCATGCTCAATTAGTTTAACTAATAAACTGATTTAGATTATTAAAGTTTAAGTATTTAGTAAAATCCCTGATTATAATTGGATTTCAGAATATGGCATTTGTTGTGTTTTGGGCTCTTCCTTATTGAAGCCGGACTGGGCCTGTCTTAAGCCATTTGGCCATGACATTTGGCCCAGACCCAAGAAGAAGTTTCTAGAAAAAGGACAGTTGTCCCAATTTGTTAGAAAAGAGCTAGAAATAAAAGAACTATCTAGAAACAGGGACAGCTGTCCAAATTCAGTTTTAAAAGATGTTGTTTTCCTGAAATTTAGGGACTGATTTCTGAGAATTATTCCCTCGTGCTTTTGAGCACATGACAGATACTCTATATATAGGACCTCTTATTTTCTCACAAAGACAAGTTAATTTTTGCATTCTCACCAGCACATTCACTAATTCTCCATAGAAAAAACCAATCTGAGAGTTGAATTTAGACTTAGAAAAAACCAAAAAAAAAAAAAGAGAAAAGAGTTGAAAGCTATTTTTAATTCCATGGCACATTTTTTAGTAGGTCTTAAGTTCTCGTTGGATTTTGGAGTGGATTCGAAGCTGTTTTTCTTGCTGTCACTGCTGCCATTTTCTGCTATTTTCTGTTGTTTCTTTTCCAACTTCAAAGATCTATTTTCTTATTCTGTTTACTTGCTGCATCCAGGTACCACCTTGATCAAATGATGTAAGTTTTGTTTTGTTTGATTGAAAGTTTTAAAAGATGTGTTTGTGCCTTGTTGTTCCCTTTGTTGTCTATTGATTGATATTCATTATAGCAGATTCTATTTGTTTGCTGTCATGAGAACCTAAATTGAATTGTAAGTTAAGTTTGCTATATCTATCATGCTAGAAAAACAGTTTTCTTGTAGGTTTGTTTTACTGATTCTCCTCGAATAACTAGTGCTACTAAGGATGAGATTTGGCCTGGGATACATGTGAAGGCAGGAGGAGGAAATAGTGTGCGTTGGTTCAAGTGCCTGAAGCATATTTTCATTAAGCCACTGTTAAGATATTACATTGTTTTTCTCTATTTAGCTCAAGTCATGCCTTTGTTCATTAAGGAAGTTACGGATCTGGAAAATATTAGTAATGGTCATGTTATTTTAGAAATGCAGCACTTATAGGTGTATGTGTAGTCCATTCAATATTTTAAATGCATGAATTAATTACTGATTTTTACTAAAGCAAGCAACCATGTCAGCTTGTTAAAGTGGTAAATTATGATCCATTTGCTTGGGATTCTTGTCTTGATTTGGCCTTAATTTTAAATTTGTGGCCATTCGTGAATGTGTAATAAGCAGGGTTATCTTTGTAAAGAACCCATCTGAGTTTAAAGCATCGACATCTTCTTGTTAAACGTCGTAAAAATTGCACGGGGCGCCCTATTTGGTCTCCCCATTTAACCTATACCCATTAAAACCATTCTTGGGAGTCATCCACTCTACTCAGGTTTCAATTACACTGATCAAACGAACCGAACGACCTGTGCCCCATCAGCAACACCTAAAGAAGTAACCCATCCTTCTAAGCAACCGAGTGATATCCTACTCCATACCCGTTACATCCCTTACAATAACAACTAATTCATCCAACGTCTCTAATATGACCTCAAAGCATAACGCAACCCTTATCCAAATTTTCCTTTACTCGAGCCATCCTCGATCTCAACCCCTGCAAGCCACAACTGATTCACTAATATACCTCAAACTGAAACCAATACAACACATAACCATGCAATCAACTAATCAATAGCGGACTCCCCCACTTGGCGAAAGCCATAGATCAAAACACCCCAAAAACTCACAATGTCCATACTCTATTTCTGCCATAATACCATAGTGAGATTCAACTAAATCCTTCATAAGTTCATGCAACACAAACCATCTAGTGTTTCAAATCATCTGCAATTCTCGCATTCACCCTCGTAACAGTCAAGACAACTCCCGTACGCGATCCAAACCTAAACTACAACACATATATTTCCCTAATAAAAGAGGCCTTTCAACAAACAACATAGGGTTCACACCACTTCAGAACACTCCGCAGGAGATAACCCACCTGCTCTGCCTCAAACTAACTTCTCTCTATACCCTTCCACCGCCATAAACATCACGCAATCAACAAATCTTCCTGAGTCGGAACTCATATCGTAACATGAAATCTGCTCCATTCCCCCAACTAGACCACATGAAAAGATCCTTTACACACTCATAACTCGAGGCTATACATCAAATCAAGATATAAATCAAGCACCTAATAGTTCCTTCTATCCTCAAGCAGACCCTTCTCATCACATTCAATTCATATGAACACATCTCGCAGTTACATCATACTCACTACGCAGCCATCCCGTCATCACTTCCACTAATATGGACACTACCGAACATACAAATCCAGAAGCACGTGCCCACACAATCAATGCCTCAGCGCTCAAGCTATAGGCAAAATTTGGCCTCAAGTCCTCCAGACTAACCCAACATCAACACACAAAAATCACATCTCGCCCTTCTATTAGGGAATCACAAGCCGTCGATGCACAGCTGATACCGAGCGCTCATACACGTACACGAATGCGTGGAAGGAATTCAAGGAGTTAAGCTTCAAGCTAAATCAATGTCGCATGATAGGAATTCAAGAATGTGAAGTCTATTTACTAAAGGTTCTGCAGCCTCTCGAAGATAAGTACAGACGTCTCTGTACCGATCTGCGAGACTCTACTAAACCCGCTCATGACTAGTGAGACCTATGTAACCTAGGCTCTGATACCAACTTGTCACGACCCTAAAACCCACCCGGTCATGATGGCGCCTATCGTGGAACTAGGCCAGCCTCAACTCAACAATCAACCCGATAATAATAAGTTTGAAAACATTTACGGAAGCTTTTAACAGTTAAAGAACTATTTGAAACATAGGAAATTCCAAGAATAAATACAATCAAGCCCAAAATTGGGGTGTCACTGAGTGCATGAGCGTCTAAGGAAAAATACATAGTCTCATATAATGTCTAAGGGAACAACTGAAATACAACTGGTAAGTGAGGTGGAGAGCCAAGGCATGCGAACGCCGTGCAGGTACCTCAATAATCTTCTAAGTCAGAAGCCTCGATCAAACATCCGCCACTGGATCCAAAGTGCATGAATCTGCACACGAGGTGCAGGGGGTAACATGAGTACACCAACTCAGTAAGTAACAAGTCCAACCTTTGGACTGATAGGTAGTGACGAACTCCATCTCCTCAAGGATAACATAAATGATGTACAAAAACGTAGGCATGCTTTCAGTTAAATAAACAGCTCGAATAGTAAAACAGAGCAGGTATGAACAAGGTAAAGGAGTGTAACTCTGCTATATCTACATGTCAATGCACATGTTGTATGGAATGCACCATGCTGAGTGCCTCATGTGCCCACAACCTCAAATGCTCGTCCACTCAGTACTGTATATGGCTCATACGGCCCAGGGAAGATCCATCCCGGAATATATACATCTATGACAGCAATCACTCAGTACTGCGGAAGGCCATTCTAGCCTACGGAGAAGATCCATCTCCAGGTAATATCAATAACAAACTCACAACCACTTGGTATTGTATATGGCTCACAAGGCCCAGGGAAGATCCATCCCGGAATATATACACATCACTGACAACAGTCATCCAGTACCGAGGAAGGCCATTCCAGCCTATGGAGAAGATCCATCTCCAAATATAAATACTTCGGACAAGATCCATGTCCAGGGAAGATCCATCCCTCAATATCATCAACTGCGCTCACTGAGGGTGTAAAGACTCCGGAGGGGCTTCTCTCTTAGCCCAAGAGCTATAACAAAGCCAATGAAGGCATGTTCAATATCTCGCTGCGACGTGCAGCCCGATCCCATACTGCCACTCAATATCAGGCTCTCGGCCTCACTCAGTCATCACACTCAGTCTCACACACACGAGCTCAAAATGTCATGATACTAGCCCGAACAATGATGTGATGTGTCAAATAACAATAATCGAGACTGAGGCATGATATAATATGCATGAACAGGACTGAGTACAGAATATCAATGAAGCTAATGATATGACAGCAAGAAACGACCTCTCGGGTCTCAACAGTATTGGCGTGAAGCCTTAACATGATAATTAGCATGATTTGCAGCTCATTAACTTAATCACATAATTACAACACAGATATCAGCAAGAAAGAGTCACTATGCGGTGCCATGGAATGACCCAGGCCGCAATTCTCATGGTGCACGCCCACAAGCCCGTCACTTGGCATTTGCGTCACCTCAAAAGAAATCATAGAACACATAGTTCGGGATTTCGAACCCTCAGAACCAAGTTTGGAAGCGTTACTTACCTCAAGCCAAGCCAAACTCTAGCCCGCGAAGCCCTTTCCTCTCGACTAGGCCTCCAAATGCCCCGAATCTAACCAAAATCATAACCATAACATCAACATATGCTAAGGGAAAAAGCCCAAGCGAAAATAATCAAATTACATCACAAATCCCGAAATTGGTCAAACCCGACCCCCAAGCCCACGCCTCTGATTCCGATAAAAATCAAATCACTAAAATCCTTATCCTCCCATGAGTCTATACATACCAAGAACATCAAAATCGGACCTCAAATGGCCCCTCAAATCACCACTCAAAGCTCTCCAAAACTCAAGCCCTAATCCTCCATTTTAGGCTTTAAATCCCACTAATTTCTTGATTAAACAATGGAAAAATCATCATAAACACAAATAATAAGGCCCAAGTAACTTACCCCCGTTGAAAATCCTTGATTCCTCTTGAAAATCACAGCCCAAAGCTCAAATACCGGCCAAAAATGGTGAAGAATGACAAAAAATTCGCGAAGATGGCTATTTAAACATTCTGCCCAGGTAATTTTCCTTAATCTCGATCGCGGAAACACCCTCGCGATCGCGTACAATTTTGCTGCCTCAACATTTTACTATACGCGACCGCATTACTCCACACGCGAACGCGATACAGTGGTTCCCCTGACCTACGCGATCGCAATTGACCCCACGCGAAAGCGAAGTGTTAACCCAGCTGGCCTCCCATTTGCCTTACGCGATCGCGAACCTCCTCCGGCGATCGCGATGAAGAACACACCAGCTGCAGAACACCAGCAAACCAGCAACTCCTTAAGTCCAAAGGATGACCCATTGAGCATCTGAAACACACCCGAGGACCTCAGGACCTCAACCAAACATGCCAACATGTCCCATAACATCATTCAAACTTGTTCCAACCTTCGGCACACTCAAAACAACATCAAAACATCAAATCACTCTCGGATTCAAGCCTAAGAAATTCCAAAAACTTCCGAATTTCGAATTCGATCAAAAAGTCTATCAAACCTTGTCCAAATAAACTGAAATTTTGCACATACTGTCGACGCCCCCTTTTTCGCTCGAAATCGGGTTTACGACATTCGGGAAGACAACTCTATTCCCGTTTGGGAATTGGGTTTTTGGAATTGAAGAGTCGCCACCTAATGATTGAGTGCATTAGGACACAAAGAAGGGTTTTGAATTGGAAAACCAGAGTTCGGGTAAGGGCTAGAAATTATCTCGAGGGGAAGGTGTTAGGCACCCCTCAAGATCCACTAGTGTGGTTCCGGCCATGCTATGTTGTGACTTTAATGTAAGAAAGTATGCAAATAAATTACACATAAGGGTTGCTAACAAGCATGTTGGAATTTATAAACAAAGAAGGAAAAGGGATAATGCAGTAAAAAAAAAATAAAGGGGAGTCTTGCTGTCACTGCTGTCGTTTTCTGCTATTTTCATTTGTTTCTTTTCCAACTTTAGAGATTTATTTTCTTATTTTGTTTACTTGTTGCATCCAGGTACCACCTTGATCAAGTGATGTAAATTCTATTTTGTTTGATTGAAAGATTTAAAAGATGTGTTTGTGCCTTGTTATTCCCTTTGTTGTCTATTGATTGATATTCATTATAGCAGATTCTATTTGTTTGCTGTCATGAGAACCTAAATTGAATTGTAAGTTAAGTTTGCTATATCTATCATGCTAGAAAAATAGTTTTCTTGTAGGTTTGTTTTACTGATTCTTCTCGAATAACTGGTGCTACTAAGGATGAGATATGGCCTGGGATACATGTGAAGGCAGGAGGAGGAAATAGTGTGCGTTGGTTCAAGTGCCTGAAGCATATTTTCATTAAGCCACTGTTAAGATATTACATTGTTTTTCTCTATTTAGCTCAGGTCATGACTTTGTTCATTAAGGTGTAATCAGAAATTATTACTGTCAAAATTGAGTTCTATAGTTCAGTTATGTCTGTAATACTTGAATCGAACAAATATTCATGCTCGTAATGTTGTACCTAATTCAGCCACTATGCTCAAAATCGACAACCACGCGCGATTTGATGTCTAATATCAAAAGCAAATCATCATAACCATGGCGAAACAAATGACATAACACCATACAAACCCGAAAGGACACAACCGATACACCATCCACCGAGCAATACCCAATACTCTTCCCGCTCGAATTCTATGAGACCCCAATAGAACCGCACCATATGTGCCTATAACCAACAAATTATAACGCCTCGCAATACGGAAAGGTAACTCATAGATCACTTCAGAACACTAATAAGCTCAATGACAATCGAATCAACACATCCCTCAACGATAACAACTCGGAGTCAACAAAGCCGACTCGATGTTGATACCCAATTTTTCCCTGTATATTTTTAATATGCAAAATACTTTCAAAATAGCATATGTGCGCATATATAAGCATGCCAAATGTTTTATTATTTTTCCTTAACTTTTAAAGATTTTTAAGCCAATTTACTCCCCTATTTTTAAAAAAACCAATAATAATTCTCAAAATTATCATTTTAGTGATTTATTTATTGGATTCTCATATTTATACTAAAATATAGCTAATATATTCTTTGCATATTTGTACGAATTTATTTAGTATTTTAAAAGCTAAATTGCATATAATTGCAAAATTAGCCCCTTTTAAGATTTAATTGCGTTTATATTTATAAAAATTAAGTCCAATATTTTTAAATTAATAATTATATGTTATTAATCATTTTAGTACCTTTAATTTACTTCCAGAAATTATATATTATTTTTTAAAAAATAAATTAGGGAAAAATGACTATTTAAATGATAGCCCATTTGCATTTCAATTTTAACCGGATTTGGACCTCTAATTAAACCCAATTCCTAAACCCAATTACCCAACTCAATTATCTAATCTACCCGACCTACGGCCTTCTAAACAACCCGCCCGGATTCCCCATTCAATCCAGGCCGTTGATCAAAATGATCAACGGCCACCTTTTAATCTTTCCTTTTTTAATTTCCCCTTACCCCCCAAACCCTAGTCATTTTGCATCCCCAACCACCTTTGAAACCCCCCTTTCTCTCAATTCTCTCTCAAAGCTTCTCAAACCCTAGCCGCCTCCCTCCACTTCCACCCTAAAATCACC
>NW_017677103.1:15207-17733 GCF_001879085.1 Nicotiana attenuata
TTCTTTCCTTGTTGTGCTAATTTCCCTGTTACTTGGTTTGATTCAAAAACTTTCCTTAGCCTTTCTGACTTGGTTTACTCGTGAACCAGTGATTTCGAACCCCTGACTCCTTGATTTACTATGTACTGATTGATTTTATTGGGTATCTTACCTTATTTGTTTAACCGTGTATTTTAAAGATTCTTCCCTTAATTAAACTCCTATGTATTTACCCCTAATTGCCTACTTTGCACAAGATGCTTACTCGATCTCTTTCCTTAAATGATTTCTGTTCATACCGTTTAAGTTTGAACTCCTTAATTAAAGGAAGTTCTTCCACTAATTGATTTTAATTGGTACACGGTTATTTCTTGCCTTATTTTCTGCCTGTTTTCACACTATAAATACCTGCTCTTTCATTAACACGACAAGATTACTCTTAGTTTTCTGAAATCACACTCACATTCAAAAGCATTCTCTCTTGTTACTTGTGTTGTGGCCTGTTTTCCAAGTACTGCTACTATTGTATTTTGCTTCCTTGAAACTGGTATGTCCTGATTAAGGTTTTCAGCAATCACAACAATGTGTTATTTACTACCTTTACCTGCATGTCTGCCTACTGCTTATGTGTAGTTCAATACTTACTTTAGCATGCTGTAATTTCCTTCTGCCTATTCTAAATCTATTGTGAATCCCAAAACCCCCACTCCCTATGTGTTTATGCTATGGTTTGAGGCATGACAATACTGCAAATTATTGTCCATGACTCAAACTTGATCCCTGGGATTCTAGCCTCTAATATGATGTGTTCTGGCAGACTTATAGGCATGCCAGCGTCCTCAATTGCTGGGTATGCCTAAAGCTTGCCCTAGCCTAAGCAATAGGCTCTTTGCAATTCCCCTATTCCCTGAACCCCTTTTGTGTACTTGTTTGTGGCTGTTTCCCTCTCCTTTATTCCTTAAAATTTTGTTCTTCACTTGCACTCTCTCTTAGATTTCAAGTTCTGCCCCCCTCTTGTGAGCCTTGCCTTGGGACCCTTTGAGCTCCCTCTGAACTTGGACACTTGGGGGCTGGCCCTTCCACACTGCACTTGTCCCTATTCTGATGATATAATTTGGGTGTGAGCATTGCCCGGAGTCCCATTGAGGCTCTTAGGGAACTTTGACACACTCAGATTGGAGAAAGGCTTTGGATCAGTGGTCTTCAAGTTGGTCTATCTCATATTTCAGACAGGAAGTCTGAATCAGGCTCTCCTTTGGTTGTACTTTTTTTTTACTATTTTTTTTCTGATGTAAATTTTTTATTCATTCTGGTTTGTAATAAGTTGTAATAAACGCTTGGGGCTGGCTAGTGAAAAAGGGTGGGTAACTATGCATGCAAAGGGTAGAAATCATGTCTATAGGTCTATCATAATTTTGCATATTTCAAATACATATAAAGATCATGTCTATAGGTCTATTATAATTTTGCATACATATAGAAATCATGACTATATGACTACTATATTCCTGCATATCCAACTTCATGTAGAAACCATGTCTATAGGTATCTTGAATTCTGCATATTCAAATAGAAATCATGCTTATAGGTCTATTCTGAATTCTGCATAGCCAACTTCGTATAGAAATTATGCCTCTAGGATTGTTCACTTCTGCATATTCAAATACATCTAGATACCATGTTCATAGGTTTAAAACAAGCCTTATGCATTAAGATACTATGTCTATAAGGTTTCTGCTTTTGTTACACCATGTCTATAAAGTTTAAAATCAGCAACGCATAGAAAGCATGCCTATAGGAATTTCAAATCGAATCTGATTCGCCTCACTCAGTGTTAGATATAAAACCAGTAATAATAGATACTGACAGTTGCTGAATTTATAATCAATTCGTTAAATCCTGCCTCTCTTTTAATAATTTGATTCCCTCACTTAGCAGGTTTAACAAGTATGCATTCAAATAATTAATTTCAAGCCTTACTATTTCTGAATTCAGTAGATATCATGCCTATAGGACCCCGTCTTAACACTTAGGCAAGCCATAGGGTAATAACTATAAACTGAATCTGTTCTATTAATTACAACCAGCAGGCAGGCCTGATTCGGGCTTCTTATCTGAATTATGTAATAAACCAGTCTGCCTCAACCTTGAAGTTCTCTCATATTTGGTATTTAATCAGACATTAACCAGTATGTGAAAGTCATGCTAATTACGTGCTTTTCTGTTCAAGGAGGTATGATTGAGCCTCTGTTTGTTTACATGCTTCCCCCCCTAAAATGTGCAATGTGTATTTTGTATGTCGCCTTAGATTTTTGACCTTTTGAAACCTCAAATAAGCCCAATATCCCTCCCCTTTAGGATTAGTAGTCCTAAGTGCCTCCGGGACTGATAGGATTGGGACGGGTAATAGCATGCAATAAGTAATCGAGACTATTCCGCGCTTTAATACCTTGACGGGGTGGGAAGGGTAGATATGGATATGATGACCACGCGATAATGTCACGTGTAGCTCCTCATTGAGGAGTGATTACCGGACATTGTGTGGGG
>NW_017677103.1:30544-34458 GCF_001879085.1 Nicotiana attenuata
ATGAAGATGAGTTGCCACCAGAAGGGTTGGGTCATAACAAGGCATTTCACATCACCGTACAATGCGAAGATTATTTTGTCACCAGAGTCCTGATTGATGGGGGATCCAGCCTCAACATTTGTCCGTTGGTAACACTCAGGACGTTGGGTAAGGGGCTGCACGAGATCAAGGACGGGGCCATCAACGTAAAAGCTTTCGACGGCTCCCAAAGGTCCACCATGGGGGAAATTAGTCTGTGTTTACAAATGGGGCCTACTTGGTTCGATGTGGATTTTCAAGTGATAGACGTGCCGGCATCTTATAATCTGCTGTTAGGACGACCCTGGATTCATGCTGCTGGGGCCGTAGCGTCAACACTACATCAGGAAGTGAAGTTTGAGTGGAATCACCAGGAGGTGATCATTCACAGCGACGGTAGCAACCCCATATATAGTCGCCAGACCATCCCAACGATCGGAGGCAGAAGAAAGATAGGTGGGGAGACCTATCACCACATCGAGCGAGTCAATGTCGTTGACAAGGACAAATGGTGGGACAATAAAATCGAGAGCATATTGAATTGGAGTGGGTACGAACCGGGTAAAGGGCTTGGCAAGAACCTCCAAGGAATCGCTAAGCCCATAAAGCTCAAGAAGCATGGCACCACCTTCGGTCTAGGATATGAGTATACCTGGAAAGAATTCAACGACTGGTCGCACCATGGCGCGGTCCTTACTATCTGCTGGAGCAGCCAATACCACACTTGGAACAGACTTTCCAACCGACCGATGTTAGCTATGGGTCAGAAGAAGAGGAAGCACTGGAAGCAGTAAAGAATTTATTCCTGGAAGATGATGATATAGATTGTTGCGTCGTTCTCGAGGAGGAGGGGGAGGAGGCCCTTCCATACAAGTTGTGAGTGGAGGAGCCTGCCTCAATAACTGGACCATCAGAACCATCAGAGCCCGGCGAGCCTCGGGCATTACTATTACTTATCTTGATGAACCGATGACTGTGACATGCAATGAGACAATGCAACAAACGGATATAGATTCAGAGGAAGATGACATACCGGAGGAGATTGTTAAGGAAGTTGAGAATTTTGAAAACAGACCAAAGTCCAACCTGGACGAGACAGAAATTGTTAATCTGGGGGACAAAGAGAATGTCAAAGAAACACGGATCAGCGTTCACTTATCGTCATCAGAAAAGAAGGAATACACAGAATTTCTAAGAGAATATGAGGACATATTCGCCTGGTCGTATGATGACATGACTGGCCTGAGCACGTCTATTGTGGCTCACAAGCTGCCAACTGACCCGACATGTCCACCGGTAAAGCAGAAGCTCAGAAAGTTCAAGCCGGATATGAGTTTGAAAATCAAGGAAGAAGTCACTAAGCAGGTCAAAGCCAAGGTTCTCAGAGTAGTAGAATACCCGACATGGTTAGCTAACATTATGCCAGTACCAAAGAAGGACGGGAACGTTAGAGTCTGTGTCGACTACCGGGATCTCAATCGGGCTAGTCCGAAAGATGACTTCCCTTTGCCAAACATACACATCCTGATCGATAATTGCGCCAAGCATGAGCTGCAATCATTTGTAGATTGTTTCGCCGGTTACCACCAGATTTGGGTGGATGAAGAAGATGCTGAGAAAACGGCTTTCATTACGCCATGGGGAATGTACTACTACAAGATGATGCCGTTTGGGTTAAAGAATGCATGGGCCATCTACATGAGGGTCATGACTACTATTTTACATTATATGATACACAAGGAGATCGAGGTGTACGTAGATGACGTTATCCTCAAGTCCAAGAAGGCCACTGATCACATGGAAGATTGGAGAAAGTTTTTCAATAGGTTGCGAAGGTACAACTTGAAACTGAATCCCGCAAAGTGTGCATTTGGGGTTCCTGCTGGAAAATTACTTGGGTTTATTGTGAGCTGCCGAGGAATAGAACTGGATCCATCAAAGGTCAAAGCCATTCAAGAACTACCACCGCCAAAGAACAAGAAGGACGTGATGAGTTTCTTAGGGAGACTCAACTACATCAGTCGGTTCATAGCACAATCTACGGTCATCTGTAAGCCGATCTTCAAGATGTGAAAGAAGGATGCCGCTACGAAGTGGACCGATGACTGCCAGAAAGCTTTCGACAGAATTAAGGAGTACCTGTCAACACCACCAGTTTTGGTCCCGCCCGAGCCGGGTAGACCTAAACTACTCTACATTGCAGTATTAGATGGTGCCTTCGGTTGCGTCTTGGGGCAGCATGATGAAACGGGGAGGAAAGAGCAGGCCATTTACTATCTCAGCAAGAAGTTCACTCCGTACCAGGCCCGGTACTCTCTGTTAGAGCATACCTGTTGCGCTCTGACTTGGGTGGCCCAGAAGCTGAGGCACTGCTTCTGTGCCTACACTACATATCTCATATCAAGGATGGACCCTTTGAAGTACATCTTCCAGAAGCCCATGCCCACTGGCAAGCTAGCCAAGTGGCAAATCCTATTGAGTGAATTTGACATTGTCTACGTGACTCAGAAAGCAATCAAGGGACAGGCTAGCAGATCACCTTGTTGAAAACCCCGTAGATGGAGAATATGAACCTTTGAAAACATATTTTCCCAATGAAGAGGTATCGTTCGTAGGAGAAGACATTGCAGAATCCTATGACGGCTAGAGAATGTTTTTCGACGGAGCGGCAAATTTCAAAGGAGTTAGCATAGGAGCAGTCCTAGTATCAGAAACCGGCCAGCATTATCCGGTGTCTGCCAAACTCAGGTTCCCCTGCACCAACAATATGGCCGAGTATGAAGCCTGCATCCTAGGGCTCAAGATGGCCATTGACATGAACGTTCAAGAGTTGCTAGTAATTGGAGATTCAGACTTACTCATACATCAGGTCCGAGAAGAATGGGCAACCAAGAACTCTAAGATACTCCCGTCTGCATCACATACAAGAATTGAGAAAGAGGTTCACAAAGATAGAATTCCAACATGTTCCCAGAATCCAGAATGAATTCGCCGATGCATTGGCTACCTTGTCGTCCATGATACAACATCCCGATAAGAATTTCATTGATCCCATTACGGTGAAAATTCACGATCAGCCGTCTTACTGTGCCCATGTTGAGGAAGAAGCAGACGGAAAACCTTGGTTTCAGGATATCAAGGAATATTTGACAAAAGGAGAATACCCAGAACTTGCAAATCCTATTCAGAAGCGCACACTTCGGAGGCTGTCCAATAATTTCTTCCACAGTGGAGGAATCCTGATTTGGGACTACTCAGGTGTGTTGATACAAAGGAAGCATCTAAGCTGCTAGAGGAAATCCATGCTGGGACCTGCGGCCCACATGTGAACGGTTTTGTCTTAGCCAAGAAGATACTCCGGGATGGTTACTTTTGGATGACTATGGAAACAGACTGCATCCAGTATGTCCGGAAATGCCACCGCTGTCAGATACATGCAGACATGATAAAAGTGCCTCCCAATGAGCTTAATGCAACAAGCTCACCATGGCCTTTCACCGCCTGGGGAATGGATGTCATTGGACCAATCGAGCCTGCCGCTTCCAACGGACACAGATTTATCCTGGTAGCAATCGATTATTTCACCAAATGGGTAGAAGGAGCATCTTATAGAGCAGTAACTAAGAAAGTCGTGGCAGACTTTGTCCGCGACCGCATCGTTTGTCGATTCGGGATTCCAGAATCTATCATCACTAATAATGGCTCTAACCTCAACAGTGACTTGATGAAAGCCATGTGTGAAACCTTCAGGATCAAACATAAGAATTCCACAGCCTACAAGCCTCAAATGAATGGAGCTGTAGAAGCCGCCAACAAGAACATTAAGAAGATACTAAGGAAAATGGTAGAGAAGCATAAGCAGTGGCACGAGAAGCTTTCATTTGCTTTATTGGGGT
>NW_017677104.1:0-12635 GCF_001879085.1 Nicotiana attenuata
GATTGAGCATGTATTTTATGTGTGCCTGCGTCGCATGGATGATTCGCGAGCAAGATATGTGTTTATTTATGGAACAGGCCGAACGCCTCGGTGAGAATAGATGCATCTATGGTTCGTGCCGCTCGACCCTCGGCAGTGCACAATTTACATTTCTGTTGGAGCGGGCCGTCAACCTCGGCATAATTTGCGCGTGTTTATCTGTTACTTGAAAATTTTAAATGTGGAATTGGCCCTACGTGGCTTGATATAAACTGATAAGATAATAAAGAACAAACTTTAGAAGCCCTGGATTTATTGTTGAAGGTGTTTACCTGTTTTTCTGGCTTCACAATCAGAACTTCTATACAAATCCATGATTTTCTTCGCACTTATAGAACATTGCTAATTGACCTCTAGTGAGTGTCGGAGTTGGCCATCTCGTCTCTACCCCTTCGGGATTAGGGGGAATACTCACTGAGTACACGTTGATTACGTACTCATACTACACTTCTGTGCATTTTTGTTGCACAGGTATATATACCTCTAGCAGCCTATTGGGCGTAGCAGCACGGACGACTCTGGGACTATGTGAGCTGCATTGTTCGAGACGACCCGCAGCCAGCGTAGTTCCTTTCAGCATTTTATTATTTATTCCCTGTCTACTGTATTTCGGACAGATGTTGTATTTTACTTTCCTTATCGATAGTTGCTCATGTACTTGTGACACCAGGTTTCTGGGATGGGTTTCAACGGATTTGTACTAATTGTTATTATTTGAATTTGAATTCAAGTAGTGAACTTTATTTATGAAAATGGAAGGAAAAACCTTAGATTTTCAAAAGTATTAAAAGAGGAATTAATTGATAATCTAGTTGGCTGGCCTGACAGAGGTGTCCGACGCCACCACGACCCTTAGTGGATTTTGGGTCGTGACAAGTCATGCTCCAAAGTAGATATTGGACACTGAATAGGAATTAAAAAAAAAATCACTCATGTGTCAATGCCTTAAGGAGGGTTTAAAATGAGAGGGGAAGATGGTGAACAAGTGCAAACTGATCCACTAATAGTTTTCAAGTATAAAAGACACAAATCTTTTAGAAGAGGTAGAGGAAATTAAGGACAAGGTAGAGAGGAATATATTTTCATTCCTAGAGCCGAGGGTCTATTGTAACAACCTCTCCATCTTTAAATGTAAGGGTAAGATTTGCTTATACACTATCCTTTTTAAACTCTTATATTGAGTTTGTTGTTGTTCTTGTTATTGTATATAGAGGAAGATGGTTCAAGTTCAACCCCGCTTAGAAATTGCTATGGCTTTAGATATTTCAATCAAACTTCATCTTTAAAAAGATCAAGTTCATTTTCTTGCTTAGTCTCTAGTTGAATTCCTGCGCTATTTGTTTAGCACCGAGAGTCGTTGCATTAACCTTATAATTAATCATCTCAAGAGGAAATGGAGCAAAACCCTATACTCTAAGAACGAGTTCATTAAATGGAGCAAAACCCTATTTTAAATTTTTAAGAACGAGTTCATTAAATGTATCAAGCCTAAACGATGTTCTATTTTAACTACATATTTGCAAACTAAAAGTCTCCTTAATCTAAACATTCAAACTCATATATAGATCCTTTTCACTAATCTAGTCATCAAAATAAAGGTTCAAAAAAAAAAAAAACTATTAGATTATCAGAAAATTTCAAGCAATAACATCTCTTATTCTAAAGAACTAGAATTAGCGAACCAGAAATATACTAATAACACTTTGGTTTTAAAATTTACAGTTATAATCTTCTTTGTTTATGCTCTTTAAAACTACGTTTGTTCTACAAAGTAAGTTTATGATCAGTAACTGTACATACGAGAGAAATGGGGAGTGGGAGACATCGCAAACACTAATGTACGTGATAGGAAATAACAGTTTGTGGAATGCCTCACATACAAAAGAAACTAATTTTGAGTTATCTTTTTATATAGAGTAAATTAATTTCACTTATTTCTTTTAACCTTTTTAATTTTGGTTTGTAGGCCAATAAACCCGGTGATTATATATATTCAATGGCAAAACTGAGTTGGTTCGTTCTACGTATTTTAAATGTAAAAAAGAGAAAAATGACCCTCATTTAGTATGAATTGTAACAATACCTTTTGTTAAAACTAAAAAAAAAATGATAGTACTAATATTGATTTTTTTCAACTAGCCATTTTGGTGTAGAATACTTATTAGGTTTTCAAAATGTATCATTTCCTTACTCAAAACATTAGGAGTACTACTCATTTCTATAGACCATTATTGGGTACTTTTAGGTATTTCCACTTTTTGCTTGATAAAACATATAGTTGTCCCTTATAGTTGAAGGACGGTTTTACCATTTTAAAAGGTATTTTAATGATCTAACTCACTTTTGGCCTTTGATTTAAGATCTAGAAATTCATTTTTACATTCAAAAAGGTGGAACTCAAACCCAAATTAAAGGGTTACCCTTTTTATATATTAGAAAGGTTTTTCTATACTTCTCAGATTGTGTCTTGTTCTTTAGAGTAAATCTTAATAGACATCTGAATTATAAAAAAGATGTAACTAGTACACGAATATAAAATAAATAAACAAACAACCAAACTGAACCCAACACCACGGAATGAAACCACAACATTCCACCAACTCATAAGAATTTTATAATTAAAAAGATAAGCCTATATCAATCTAAAGTCTAGAGTTGATAAATTTACCTTGAACCGTATTGCTAGCACCCACAGAAAAACTCATTTTCAAATTAAACTTGTTGATCTGATAATAAAAAGTCACAAATATTTTATTACACTTGATGATTAATTAAGAGACAAATAGCAGTATCACACACACACAAAAAATAAATTTATTACAAATGTCTATTAAAAAAAGGGAGGAAATGTAAACCTTCATACCTTTTACAAGGCGGCTCTACGGAATGGAGATGATTTACAACAATATAGATGTTATTATATACACTCTGTCAAGCAAAAATTACAACGGTATTTCATTTAATAGATACATATAATTAGATTTACTTCTAGTTGTAGTAACTAATCCGCACAAAAATACAAGAAGAGCCTAGTCATTAATTAGTGTCTTGTTGAAAATAAAAGAGGAACTGATCTAAACATTTAAAAATCATTATAAAACCAAAAATAGCTCTATATATTAGATAAATAAATTAATTATAATCTATCTGGCTACGGCTAAATTTGGACATTATCGTGTGAACAGGCAAGTCAAAACTTGACTAATACAGAATTTCGATATTAATAATATAAGAACATTTTGGAACTATGTTACTGAATTTNAATTTCGATATTAATAATATAAGAACATTTTGGAACTATTTTTATTGAATTTATAAAGAGAATCTAAGATTTGACTAAATTTCTTTATTTGCATTTTAAATCTAATTTGTGATTGTCACTGTTTAAGGAAAACTAGTATTAGTACCCGCGCGATGCGCGGACACAAATATCAAATTATAATTTGAGTTATTGGAATTACCTTAAAATTTAAAACTTCCAGATAACATGTTTCTTTTTATTTTTATTTTTATTTTATATCTGTAACAATCNTTCAAATGTTACACCTAATTAGATTAAAAAATGTAAAAAACCTGACCTAAAAATTAGGTTTTTTTCTTTCTGACAGACGAAACTAAATATAATGTACCGTAAAATTTCAACCTTAATGCCATTGAGCTAGCTATCGATCATAGTATGTAGAATTAAGAAGAGTAAAAAAAAACATGCTTGATAAAACAAAGAGATTGTTACTCCCAGTAGGGGGTAATTTTTATTTTCTTTGATAAGGTTTTAATGGGCATATAGACATAATTTTCGAAAAGGGAAAAGGACCAGATTTGCTCTTGTATATGTACTATTGTAAGTAGTCTACACTTATCCTCTGTTTACTTTCCGTTTAAATATATTCCTACCGTTAGCGTAGTGTGTCTCAAAGAGGGTGCTGTAAGTCTCAATTTTTCCATTAACTTATTTTTACATAAACAACTTATTGTTGCATAATTTCAATGGCAATTGTCTTATTTCGTGAGCAATTGGCAATTACTTACAAAAAAAACTAAGGAATAAATTGAAATTTGTATACTAAAATATAATAAGCACAGTAACCAGACGGTTTACATTATATTTGGACTGGGTCTTCTTTAATTAATTTGATTTTCTTTAGAAATAAAGTAGGTTAGAATTTTTAAAGACAGCACAATTCGCCAATTAATAATACGTAGCTTATTTCAAATGAAGATGAAGAAAACTAGTCAGAAACTGTTCCAGATAATAGGAACTTTTTCTTGCAAACAACAATTTTCTCGCACCCAACCACAGCGGCGGAGCTAGTTATAGGTGGAAGAAAGGGGTGAATCCTCTTTATTGAAGAATTACACCAATATATAAATAGGTTAAGAACAATTTTTTTGCCTATTGACATAAGTAGAAAATTCTAGTNTCTTATTTTAAGTTATAACTTTGAATTATTTTAAAATATTAATAGATAAGTTTTTTCTTATTATATTTTAAATCTATTAAATTTTATTATAATTGTTTTTTTGTATCACATATAATTAAATTTTCTTTCTCTTTTAACGTTAGGATACAAATTAGACTTTAATTTTCGTTCATAAAATTACCCACATGAGATTATTTATTTTGTATTTTCTTGGATTTAATTTGTTATCCAATTTTTAGTTTTTTATCTAGTAAAATTTTAATTTTGTAGTCCTATTCATATTTTGAGCGTATTCACCATAATTTTAATCTGAATCTCAAGTTCAAATCGTCTTTCCCTTCTATTTCTAATATAAAATATTTTTAAATTTTTGATTATTGCTATTAAGTTACCTAATATGTAGTATTTTATTTTCTTATGTGGCTTTCATTAACATGCCTCTTTATTTAATATCATAATCTATTTATATCCTTTAATATTATTATATAAATCGATGTATGGTTTTTTAATATTAAAAAAATATTTATTTTATTTAAAATTAATACTAAGAATTATTCAATAGTTTAAATTCATTAATAATATTTTAAGCATTATATATTTACTTTATTTTTTTAAACTAATCCTTAGTATAAATAACCTCGCATTATCTCTAATGTATTAATATTTTGATATTTTTTTAATTTTTTTAATCTATTAAACTTCAGTTATGTGGCCTTATCCACATCATGACCTTTTTTATCATACATAAAAAAACTTTTTTATATCAAATTTAAATAAGTTTTATCTGTTTTTGTTCTTTATGATAACTAAATTATACTACTAATAGAGATTTGTATTATAATTAAAAAATAATTCTTATTGAACTATTACTTCCATTAATTATGTTTTCATTTATAATTCAAATTTTTAATGTTGTTATCAGGTGGCTTTTTTTTTGTTTGCCATTTGGCTTAACCTCGTGCTTCACTACTCTCCTTTTAATATAATATAGAATTGTGAAGCAATGTTCACCATAACCGTTGCGTTGATTTAATTTCTTCACACGCCCCACCCCCAAACACCACAAACAAACATCTGAACGGTTTGTGCTGTATTTACATAAAAGTTTTTTTTTTTTTTTTTGGGTAGAATAAAAGTAATGTTACTTGACCATTCAAATGCTCACCTAATTAATTAAAAATGAAAAAACTGACCAAAATTTTTTTTTTTTTCTTTCTGACAGACGAAACAAATATAATGCACCGTAAAATTTAAACCTTAATGCCATTGAGCTTGCTATCTGTCACACCTCATTTTTCCTACACCCCGGAAGGGTATAAGGGAACTTTTTCAATTAAAGGACAATCGAAACGGGATTTATTATTAAAAGATTCAGAGTCGTCACTTGGGATATTTAGGGTGTCCCAAGTCACCGGTTCAAATCCCGAATCGAGGAAAAGATTGACTCTGTATTACAGTCCGCGAACCAGAAATCCGGGTAAGGAATTCTGCTAACCCGGGAGAAGGTGTTAGGCATTCCCGAGTTCCGTGGTTCTAGCACGGTCGCTCAACTGTTATAATTGGCCTATTATTTGATTTTAAACATGCTTATCCTATGGTGCAATTTTAACTTTATAACCACTTTTATTTAATATTTTTAGGAAGATAGCAACGTCATTTAAAATATGTTGCGAATTGCGTCACATAAATGCACCCGCAGTCCGCAACGCATTTTATCTAACGTTGATATTTGGATTTGGGTCACATAAATGCGCACCCGAGTTTAGGGAGGTAAATTATTAAAAGGACGCACTTAAAGCAACTATGCGTTTGCAATTTTGCGAGGGCCACGGAAATTCAACTAGGTGGCACGCCTCGAATTCTAAGGATTAAAACAAAATTAATTAAAACGAGCGCCATGCAATTGTCACTTTTGTTTGGCATGGCACGCCTCAATTCTAATTATTGAAATTAATTGAATGAGGGCTACTGATTATCTAATTTCATTTGGTGGCGCACCCCAAGTTAACTACAAGGATCCATTAATGAGGTGAAGCTAACGAAATTGCACTTACTTCTAAACTACGACTGAACTCAATCATGTGTCAGAAATTGAGACTAAGGAAGACTATTTTATTTCATTTTTTAGAGTTTAGACTTAGCCTAACAAGAGGCCCAACGGCCCAAGAAATCATAGGGACGCCAAATTATAAATCTCCATGGCAAATTCTGCTCAAGCCCATGCGAAGGGCCCATTTCAGATGAGGCACGCACAAGCCTAGTGCAAGAGGGGTTTGGGTGTCGAACCCGGATAACCGCTGAAAAACACTCAAACTTTTGAAGAAAATATAGTGACAAATGAATTTTAACCTTGCAGATCCCTAAGCCTGACATTGAATGACCACAAAATTAAACCTACAGTTACTAACCATTGAAGCACTGATTGGGATTTAACTAAAAGTCATTTTAAGTTAACCACATTCATATGACAACCATTCACACCACAGAAGTTGAAACTTGTTGAAAAACACTAACTAGATAGTCATTTTTAATGTTCATGTTCAAATTGACGAAAGCATTCCAATTCTTAAAAACACCTTTAAGTATAGTGCATTATGCCGTAGCATTCAATTGAGATTTACAATAATAGGGATCTTAATACCAGAAACACACCATTTAACCAAGCTGAACTCAAAAGCAATCAAATAATCCACTGAACTCTTCAAGCTCTTATGGCAAACCAGATTCAGGTACTATAATGAGAGTTCACTTATTACAAGCCAAACATCTAACTACAAAAATGAAAAAAAAATGAATCCTTATTAAGTACAAATCGATTACAGCCCTCTAAAATAAACTCATTAACAGCCAATGTGCTGCTAGGCATCGTGTAAGTGCACAACTATATAACTTAGGCAGAATTTAACAACTAGAAATCAGAACATGAGGATTAAAAGGAAAAGAAGATTCAAAGCAAATGATCAACAATTTTCATATTCCAGAGTCATGCTTCACGTTACACTTAAGTAATGTCCATAGAGGCCAAAATATACCTGGGATAAGAGAGAAAACAAAGAAGAAATTGAGAGTCAGTAGGCTCAGCAACAACAGTAGCAGAAATTGACCCAGAAATCAAATAGAACAGTAACTTGATCAGCAAACTTCAAACCCAACTTACAACCAAATTCAAACCATCTCACACACTCAATGAATCAAGGATTGCTTCAACAAATTGGAAATTTGAAATATCAGAGAAATGAAATCAATGAAACAGTAAACCTGCAGCCGTTTCTATATTTTCTGAAATTTTATCCCTTAGAACTCTGCCTTGAAAGGCAAGAAAGTGTGCCTTTATAGGCAAGGGAAATTAGTTATTTTACAAAATGGAAAAATCAAAAAAATAGTTTAATTTGCATTTTTAATTTTAGCTTCGATGTTGAGTGGTTTTTCTGTTAATCTGTTTTAATTAATTGTGTTAATTATTATTTTAGGATTAATTAGTTTTTTTTTGTTAATTAAGTTCTGGGAATTAATTTTGATTTTTATTTAAATTTTGAAAAAAAAGGAAAAGAATTTTGGGATAATTTATTTTGAAATAAAAAGGAGAGAAGTGAGAAATCAAGGTCTTGGGCTGTTCTTTAAACCCAAGTCTCCAGGCCCAAACATTATCCCTCAAATCCTTTCCAATACCCGTCAAAACACCCCACCTAACCCGGCCAAATCCCCTTACCCGGTTCCAGTCATCCCCATTAACTCCAAACGACCCCGTTCCACCCCTAATTAATCTCAGCCGTCGAGGTTTGGAGATCTAACGGCTCAGAAGCTGGGGTTCATTAGATATAAAGCTGTCCTAATCCCTTCACCCCCCCTCCCGTTTTCATCGTCTCTTTCGTTGCTTCATCTCAGAGACGCCTAACAAGAACCCTAAAGCTGCCGCAAAGTTCCACCATTTCTGGCGGCGCCTCGGCCAATCACCACCAAAAATACACCATCAAACCCTCTCCACCACCCCATCCCAAATCCCCAATCGTTTTTCCTCAAACCACACCAGGACGCTTCAAATCTCAGAAACCTTAGCGACGCCATAAATTTCTCCGATGGCGGCGCCGGTCCCAATTCCTTCCAAAATAACACCCTATAACCACTACACTCTCCTCTTTCCAAAGCCCTGACTATTTTCCCTCAAATATTCCCCTAGCCCGTCGAATCTTAATTGGAAGATAATACCTAAAACTTTCAAACCATAAAATCGGTAGATTCATTGATGATTGAGGCCACAATGGACCTTGACCATGTGTTTTCATCTGAAAACACATGGTTGAGACCCCTTTTGGTCAAAATCGAGAGGTTGAAGCAGAATTTCAAAACGTGGCCGGCTGTTTAGGAATTTCTGTTTCATTTTCGGTTTTTCTCTTTTCTTGCATTGTTTTTGGTCGTCTTTCTTCATCTCCTTTTCTATGTCTGTGTCGTCTTGGCATGAATCTCTTTAATCCGGGCTTTACCATCAATTAGAATTTTATGTTAAGTCTGTTTTGGTTTGGTCTGTTTAGTATACCTAATTTTATTTCTGTCTTGGGCCACATAGGGCAATTGGTTCGGAATTTTGTTTGAGCCCAGTTGGTTGGCCTATTTTGTTACTTATTTTGCTTTCTGAATTGAAAATTGAATCCGAAAAGGGTATTATCCCAGATAGGGGATTTAATTTGGGTTTGTAGACCCATTAGCTTGGTCAGTTGACACGGGTTGGTTTTTAGGGTAATAAACAGGGTTGAGGGGGGTAATTTGGGGTAATTGGGTAGGAGAATCTTTTGTTAACTAACTAGGAAGCTTCCTAGAAGCTGGGGTGGGAGGTTGTTGTGATAATTTGTCAATTTTATTAAGGGTAGTTCAGCAGAAAGGAAAATTAGCTAAGGATTAAGTAGCAAAAAATAAAATTGAGAAAGGATTGAAGGTGCAAAACTGAACATTTCTAGGCTAACATGCACAAACAATATGCAAACAATAACAGAAAATGCCACAAAAATCCACAAAATTGCAAACAATGAAAGAAATTATTTTATTTTGAATTTATGGGAGTAATTCATATAGGACAAAAATCACGTGCTCACAGCTGCCCCTTTTTGCTCGGAAACACGAAGAGTTTTCGGGCAAAGATAAAGTGAGCGGATACGAATGATTTTTGCCCGTTTGAATACTCCGTGGGAAGCATTTTTAAAAGATTTGACCGCACCCTACTTCCGAGGTTGCCTGCATATCCTTGGCTATAAAGGAATCAGGTCAGTGTAGTTCGGGAATGTTTGGTGGCTGGGACTACCATGAAGCTGTGATTTCACTGTTGCTGCTGCTGCTACTGCATACTGAACCCCTTATTACACCATGTCGAAATAAAAAGAAGCTAGACTAGACTATGATCTATATATTACACAAATCCTATCTATATCTTCAAACTTGCTCTTGTGGTTCTTGTTGCCTTGTTGACTTGTATTCTGCCAGTGAGATCCCTTTGTTGCCGACTTGAATTGTAATTTGAGATGTTTTCCCTTTCTCCAGTGGGACGCCTGTCACACCTCTTTTTTCATTACTACACCCCGTGAAGGGTATAATAAAGGAGTTTTTCCAATTAAAGGACAATCGAAACGGGATTTGTTTATTAAGAAGTTCAGAGTCGCCACTTGGGAGATTTTTGGTGTCCCAAGTCACCGGTTTGAATCCCGAATCGAGGAAAAGGTTTGACTCTGTTTAACAGTCGCGAACCAGAAATCCGGGCAAGGAATTCTGTTAACCCAGGAGAAGGGGTTAGGCACCCCCGAGTTCCGTGGTTCTAGCACGGTCGCTCAACTGCTATATTTGGCTAAAGTCTGATTTTAATACATATTATCCTATTGCATTTTAGAATTGTTTAACCGCTTTTAATTAGTTTTTATGAAAGTGAACGTCGTTTAAGAGCGTGTTTTTGGATCACGTCACATGAAATGCACCCGGATCCTTGACACCTCTTATTCAACGTTTTGGGATTTGGATTTGGGTCGCATGAAATGCACACCCGTATTTAAGAAGGTAAAATTATTAAAAGCGCGCCTAAAGTGGCTAGCGTCTTGTTAACTTTGCGGGAGGCCATGAAAATTCGCTAAATGGCACATCCCGAATTTCTAATATATTATTAATAAAGCAATTAATGAGGGCCCCGCAATTTGTATACTTTTTGTTTGGCGAGGCTCGTCTCACTTTTTATTTAAAGGCCAATCCTAAAGCAATCTATAATTTTCTATATTTTGACTCTAAAATTGAAGGAAGAGTCCTCGTCAATTGATATTAAAAATTTTCGGGCATCGAGTTTAGGTCCGGATCCAAACAAAAGGGATAACCTCTTAATTTGAACCCGCTACCTAACTTGAAAGCCCAAACTTAAAATTATTTCAAATTAAGATTTGAACTCTTAACACTCTTAAACCTCGAAACCAGTTCCAAAACGATAAAATTCAAAAAAGGTGTGGTGGGGGTCTACCGGGTCGTGGGCCTGCTCATGAGGCCCAATTTAAAATGAAGCGGACTCAATGAGTCTGTATCCAAAACTGATTACACAATTGGGCTTATTGTTAAAAGGACCAGGCCCAGGGCGTGTTTTTGTACACATTTCAGCTATAAAGCTGGTTATGAATATCTGGGCCTTCGTTCAAGCCCAGTGTGACAAAGGGCAGAATCCAGTCATAATTCATTCGAATCCTATAGCTCAAGCTAACCAAGCAAACAAATTTGGTTCAATAAGCAGCTTAAAATTCGAATACGTTCTAGCTAAGCACTTATATTAACATCCAACCAAGACGAAAACATTAAGTATAGATGACTGATATCCTGACGTCCAATTCAATATGTACACCTATGTTAGACTTTAACTACAGTTTCAAATGGACCCCTGCCTTAACATTTGGAAGAAAGAATTGATGAAACTCGTTTAAGATAAAACATCACATGAAAAAGGAATCAACAATAAAACTTGATAGACTAATGGACTAATTAACTAGAATTCCCATACAGTGCTTTCTTAATTTCTGATCTCTAATTAACACATGAATATCACATATTAGATCTAAACAAACTCGAATCTGCCATTCCTCAGTGCAAGTTTACATGAACATGAGAAGGAAATGGAATCAATTTTGGGATTTCAACAAACAAACTCAACTATATTAAACCTGCTACCTACTTATACTTGATTCTCATATTTTAGTTGCTATCCGGTTAAACACATGGAGACTTAAACAAATTAACCTTGACTAAATTAGTTCTATTATCACTTCACCCTACATTTCACCACACTGAAATTCAAAACAGTCCAAAGCGATAAAAAAAAAATCCAAACAGTCCAGTCCTTAGTCACAAACAATGATCTACTGAAGTTCATAAAATTACATGAAGCATAATATGAAAATTAACAGGAAGAAGTTATGTTGCGCTTCAATTCATGTCCACAAGCCTGAAAGTTACACGATGTGTACCTGGCAAGCAAAATGAGAGATAAGGGAGAAGATCAGTAGCAAGCAGTAGCAAACAACCCAGATTTATGATCAATCAAACAGTGAGCAGCTCAAGAAAAACCAATGGAACAGTAGAGGAACTCAAAAACTGACTCCAAACCAAAGCTTGAGCCATTTCCAATTTCGGAAATTTTCCAGCAATTCTAAATTCACAGAAGATTCAGAGAACCAAAACCAAGAAACCAAAACCAATTCAAACAATATTCAGCATTTTTTTGGAATTTTTCAGAAGGAAATCAATTGATTCTGAAATTCACTATTTCTTCTTATCTTTTCCGTCTCTCTAGGGTGTAAAAGTTGTGTGTTGAGTGAAAGAAAGGCTTCATTTATAAGGCTGGGGGTCTGTTGTGTGCCTTCCAAGGCAAGGCAATCAGATTTTCCCAAAATACCCTCACAGAGCATCTTTTAAAATTAATTTTTGGACAACTGTCCTTTTCCTTCAGATATTTTCAATTTTCTAGCCTATTTCCCTTAACAAATCCGGGTAGCTGTCCATTTAGGAAGCTTCCCAATTGGTTACCAAAGATTCCCAGGTTAAACCAATCCCCAAAACTCCCCCTAAAGTTTCCTAATTATACACTTACCCCCCTAACGTTACTAACTAGTTCTACAATACTCAACAAACGAAGTAAGACAACGAAGCTGACACTTCTAGCTGGAG
>NW_017677104.1:17187-20972 GCF_001879085.1 Nicotiana attenuata
AAGATGACTGATTTCCACTTCAAGACCTTGCTTGTTCCCGATATCCTCTACCTTGTTGCATTGCATGAACTGGCATCCCCCAACCCTTATGTCTCATATGAATCCCAAAGCACGTCTATTGCTCCCACTTCGCGTGCATGATGTTCTTTCTTGACTTAATCACTGGCCTCGGCCTTGAAGTTGTATTGTTCCTTCACTTGCCTTGATAACCGATTCTCACTTGGAGACCTTGCTAACCACTTTCCTTAACGCAGAAAATACCTCTGATCCGTTCACCAAGCACCCTCCATTTGCTATGTACCAAACCTTTCATGTTTCAATGAAAATACCTTTTATCCATTCACCCCAAACCCTTCATTTGTTGCGTTGTTCATGAATTGACAAATACCAAGCCCTTGCATTTCACAAGGATCCCAAGGCATGTAGATTGTTGCCAACTCAGTGTGCCTGCTGTTTTTCCTGACTTATGACGATATGGTATGCTGGCCAGATCCTGTTTTGTTCAATTGGAAAGCTGATGGCAGATTTTGAAGTCATTTCTCACTTGTTATGACCGAATTGACTCAGGATGAGTAAGTAAACAAGACGAAAGGAACATAGTAGAGGACAATGGAAAGAGATGATTCCTAACAAGTAAACTACAACGTAGAAACCTATCGGATATGGACACCGACTCTGATGACCCTGACATGCATCTGCAGCCTATTCTGTTAAGCAAATCTGATGTTCAGCTCTTGTTATACCTTTTCGCCATGAAACTGGGCTTCAATGCTCCGCTTGCCCGATCTGAATCACAATCCTTTTTCGACTTGTGGTGCCCGTGGGTTTTCACCATCAAGCCTATCTCATTTTTGGTCTTTTTTCTCAACTCACCATCGCCTTATGGTGCTCGTGAAGGTTTTCACCAATAAGACTCTCTCATTTTTGATTTCTCTCAGCTTTCGTCGCCTTGCGGTACCCGTGAGGGTTTTCATTGATAGAGCTTTCTCATTTTTCAATTTCCTTCGTTTGGACCGGAGTGTTGCCCCTGATATGATTCACCTCTGCTCGCTTGACTTGGCATCTCTCGAAGATTGATCAGAAGGTCTTCCTTTGGACCGTAATGTGGGCTTTTGGATAGGGTTAGAAAGGAAGGGTATCAAAGGCTCAAAACAATTCAACATGGGCTCAAAATTACAACTTTCGGAATCAGATTTCTCACAACGATCACAACTTCTGCCCCAGTTTCTTCCTTGGGGACTTTGGACTTTTATTTCGGTGTGACTGAACCTCAGAGAGAGGCTGCCTACGTACTCTTTCGGGATCAAATCGAACGTAGTTCAGGTCATAGAAATTACTTTGTTGTTGTGGTTTTTCCTTTCTTTTCTTCCATTTTCTCTTCTTTTCTTCTTGTTGTTTTGTTGTTTTTTTTTCTTCTTTTTCTTTTCTTTTTTTTCCTTTTCTTTTTTTTCTTCTTCTTCTTCTTTTTCTTCTCTCTTTTTTCATTCTTTTTCTTTTCTCTTTTTCCCTTACTTAACTTTCAAGCTTGTGTTTCTGATCTTTTCTACTGATTCCGAAAGAGGGGTATGAAAGAAAACCAATAAGGCTTAAAGGGGTAACGAGGGATAAAGTGTTTAGATAGCAGAACAAAATGCCTTCGTCACTCCAATCTTCAAAGCATGCCAAATACAAACAACACAATTAAACAAACCAAAGAAATCATACATGATATCTTCTGACTACATCAGGATTGATAACCATATCCACACATTTGCATTCTACATCTGTTAAATACAAAGCACCACTGGACAACACTCGTTACCACAAACGTCCCTGCCAATTTGGGACAAACCTACCTTTAGCTTCAACCTGATGCGGCAGGATGCGTTTCAATAGTGTTTCTTTATATTCTAACTTCCCCAGTTTCACATGGTTCAGGCTTCAAATAATCTCAAAATGTCCAAATTTATTCTTATTTCCTATCATCTTCAAAATTGTTTCATCGCTTCATTACTAAACTGTCTTTTTTAAAACCAGGCTGAGAATTATGCGTGCATGTCGTGACACCAGAACCAGCATGAAAAGAATTGTAAAAGGAGAAGAAAACTAAACAAAATGACTAGAAATGGCAGGAAACAGAGAATTGCATTAGACTGACGGTGAAAGGGTTTAAACAACAGAACAAACAAGCAAACCTAGACAGCACTAAACAAGCTACCACGTCTAAACAAACACGGCAAAGTTAAAAGATAGAAGGGTTTGAGTCACAAGACAATATCCGGATTACAACCCTGAAATAACCCGGACAACAGAAATGACAACAAAATAAACCACCAAAACTCCAAGAGATGGAGCGACTTTCCAATTACCAAGCATGACGTCTTAGCCACTGAACTTCACACCAAGATTGCTGGAATTTTCACAAGTCTTCATCACGTTGTTCTGAGCAAACTGCTTCTGGGCTTCTTCTGCCGGCTCATTCTCACGATCAATCATACCCACCATATGCGTCTCATTGTACACAGGGTATGGATCTTGGCCAGTGTTTGTTGCACCTGGATTTTGCACGACGATGTTGCTTGTATCAATAAGCTTTTGAATTGCATTCTTCAGATTCCAACATTTCTCTATGTTGTGCCCTAGGGCACCTGAGCAGTATGCGCACTGTTGAGAGGGATCGAAATTCTTTGGAGGAGGGTTCGGCACTTTTATCTGAATCGGCTTTAACATGCCCAGTGTCCTTAACCGCTGAAACAGACTGGCGTATGATTCTCCCAACGGAGTGAAGGCTTTCTTCTTTCGTAACCTCTCATTCTTAAATGCCGGATTGGGCCTGAAACCTGAGCCGGGGTGTTTTTGGTAAGCTCGCGGGGGTAGATGGGCATTATTTTGAGCTGGAAACTGTGATGTGCGACTTTGAGATTTCTGTGAAGAGAAGTAGCGCCGGGGAAGGTCATCTAATGCACAAGGATAACCACGGGGACGATGTCGAGGCTGGAAGTGTTGATCAGGAAACCCTATCAGATTGTCGTTTCCGTTCCTCTTTCTTCCAACCAAGCTTACTGGTACGTTCTGAATGGCTTTCGAACAACTCACGATTTTGCCTGACTTGATTCCTTCTTCCACTAGCTCCCCCATTTTTAACACATCATTGAAAGGCTTCCAGCACCAAAGCCTGGTACATCTCAGCACATTATGTTGCTTCAGTTTTACATCTTCTCTTTCAATTGTATTTTAACGTCCCACTACTTCCTCCCTCCCTCAGATTGGGTGACAAAGTGCTTGCTCCAATTCCTGGTTGGACCATGTTTGTGACTTTTCCTTAAGAAGGCGCGGTGTTGTAGGGATGGGGTTCCAGAAATGTCCATTTCAACGTTAACCACTTGCCTTGAAACTCTATCAACAACAACTTTATCGTACTAGCGTTAGGGCATTAACAGGATTTATGAATAACCGGCACATTGAGGATGAGATGGCACCTAAGAGCATAACCCATTTCTTATATTTATGCCCTTTGCTTGGTTGCATGGCGTCTCCAATGCCGGCTTTCCGTTTTCGCTTCATTTGCCAATTTGCAAACTTCTCTTTCTCTTTTCTTTCTCCTTTTTCTCCTCCTTCTTTTTACCTCTGTCTTCTCTTTGTTCCTTATTCTCCTCTTTTCCTCAAATATATTATTTTTCGCGTCTTTCTTTCCTTGCTCCTTTTTATTTTCTCTATTGGGCTTGCTTTTATTTGGTTTCCTACTTTTCTTTCTGTTATTTTCTTTTCCCTCTCTTTGGTTTTTCCCCTTTTCATTTAGTGTACGG
>NW_017677104.1:22026-34423 GCF_001879085.1 Nicotiana attenuata
GGTCGAATCCTATGGAGATTGCCTACGTATCACGACCCGCCTGAATCAGACCGAGCGTAGTTCTTGCAAATAAATGCAAAAATAAATGCAAGAAATAAAGAAATAATTTTTCGGGAATTTTCAAATTTTCATTAATAACAACTGCGACTACGAAGCTACTAGACTATTTGCTTTTCTTTTTCTCAAAAAGGGAAATTACAAAACAGAGTCAAAAACAAAAATACAGACTCGATTATCTAAGAATACATCAAAGCTTCAAATCCTGGGGCCCGCGGGGCATCTCTCGGCATCGCCGCGGGCCTGCATGCGAGACCCTTTTGCAACTGATCCAGATCATTCATGACCTGGCGAACAAATATCATCACGGAGGCAAAGAACGTGGTACGACCCATCCGCTCACCAGCCTGGCACTTCATGACAATATAGTTGGCAATGTTTCTGATTATTTCCCTGATTTGGCCCTTTTCTTGGAGTAGCCGACTTATCTGCTGAGTACGAGCCTCTAGAACCTGAGAATCCTGGAGGTGAAGGTCTTGTAACAATTTTATTTCCCTTTCCATCTCAGCGATTAACCCATAACACTGTTCTCTCTCGGCCTGAAATTCTTTGTCCCGCCGAGCTGCCTTTTCTTCAAGAGTATTCATTTTTCTTTTCATGTTAGCAATGGTTCCCTCATAGTTCTTCTTCATTTGTTGTACAAATTGGGCTCTTTCCTCAGTCTTCTTTGCCCATTGTGCCCGAAATCTTGCCATGTTCCCTTCGGATTTTTCCAATTCTTCCTGACAGTCCAGGACTTGCTTCTTCAACCCTTTTATCAATCTCTCGTCGGATAGACTTCTTCCCCGATTCCTGGCATCTATTTTCATTTGCTGAATTTGGGCTTTGAGAGCTTCATTCTCCTGGGCCAATTTCTTCTTATCACCTTCATCAGCTGCGGCTTGCAAGGTGTTTTCAAACCGGAGCTCCTGAACCTGTTTTTCCAATGCTCCTATTCGGGCCCTGTACTCTTTTTCCTTGGCTAACCAATCCCATTGCACCTGGGCCTCGTTAGTGAATTGTTGTACATGTGGCCTTTTGGCGGGTCTCTCAGGGATTTGGAATCTCTTACCAAACCAGACCAAGTATTTGGGATCTACCTCACCTCTGGCTCGGTCCTGTACTATAGTCTTGGGTTCAAGGTACCTGCACTCATTCCAAATCTTTCGAATTCTGCCTTCAGGAAATGCAGCTTTCGGGCTTAACTCGATGACTTGCTCGCTCAGGTCTTCATCGTCGTGCACTGTCTGGAATCTTCCAAATTGCCGCAAAACTCGGTAAGGAGCATAAGGCTGTATGCTTCGAATACCCATCAAAAGAATATAAGAGACCTCTGCTGATGTGTATACAGCTTCAGTAGCAGGAAGCCATCCATAAGCCCATTCAACTTTATCTGCGGTCAAAGATCTTAAGCATGACGTCCAGGCCTCAGTACCCTCAGGGAATTCAATACCTGTCACCCGGGTCTCGAATTCTGCAATACAACTTACTCCAGTTAAACTGTAGTTCATATAGCCCGTGCGCTGACAGAGGTGTTCCTGTATCCACAATTGTAAGAGCAAATTGCAACCTTGAAAGAATTTCTCCCCTTCCCGACATTTGGTCAAAGCTCGGTAAATTTCAGCTACAATCAGGGGAACCACTGTGCTAGTAGGTTTTTTCATGGCAACATCTAGCATCCCTATCAGGCCAAGGTCTATGTGACCGTCCTTTCTTGGACAAATTACCACTCCCAAAAAGGCTACCATGAAGGCTAATCCCCGTCGGGCTTCCCATTTGTCTTTATTTCCAGCATGTGTCAATCCTGTGTTGGGTTCCTCGAAACCGTTGGGGTTACCATACCGGTGATATAAGAAATGCAATGTACAACACCCTTCCGCCAGATGCGGGTCTTGAATATCCCGGCTGATGTTCAATAAATCCAAGAACCTATGAAGGGTTACCGGTCGTGGGGCCAGTGGGTATCTACCTTGGAGGTTCCCGTTGAGACCGGCGTATCCGGCAATCTCTTCTAATGTAGGTGTGAGTTCAAAATTTGAAAGCCGGAATACATTACGGGTCGGATCCCAGAATGGTATCAATGCCTCAATAATATCTTTTCTTGGTTTGATGTTCAGCAAATCGACGAGACCACCCAAACTTTTGACCACGGTATCTCTGCTTCCCTTTCCCAAATCATGCCACCACATATGGAGTTTCAAAGGGATCTCGCTCAGGACTGAGAATGTTTCGATGTTACTTGAATCCATCCTGCACATTTATTAGGGGACTTTAATGACATATTTTGAAAAAATGGCTATTTGTGCAAAAATTCTTTATTTAGAAAACAGGCCTTGGATTTGCAAATACGGCCTTTCAGCACTTCTGGGAGGAAGATTTTAAGGTTGTGCCCGCAAACCATGTAAAAAATGACTCAGGGTGGTTGTTCTTGCAAAAACGGCCTTCCGGCGTCCTTGTAGGGACATTCGTCTTATTTTAGACAAGAATGACACCACCCGACTTATTTATGACAAAAATTAAAATTTTGACATTTTTTTGGCTATTTTTTGCAAAAAGGGAGGTTGGACCCGATGAGGGTTGCCTACGTATCTCGCATCCGGTGAGAATCAAACCAGCATAGTTCGGGCGAATAAACCTAACTATTTTTGAAAATAGGACTCTTTTATTTTTGTTGGCAAATACACTATTTCTGAAAGCAAAATTCTTTTCATATTTTCTTTTCAGTGGCTAAACAAACTAATTTGAAGATAAAACGTTTTTTTTCTTTTCCATTGGTAAACTAAAAAAAAACTACTTTTCTTCTTTTTCTTTCATTTTCTCAAAAATCCGGCAGCATTTCGGCACTACTTGGTTTTTTTTTCAAACAAACGGTTACCCTCACTTAGTCCTAACACTGCTATTTTCATACTTCACTCATTTAGACAAGCCGGTCAACATGCAAAGCCGAGCAAATAAATGCGCAAGTAGCACGTAAGATGCATCAGGATGGTCTTTTCATTTTCAGGTCACCTGTCCTAGATGGACCCAACCCCTGTGTTGAGTCCCCTAAGTCAAATGCACATGATGCAAACAAGCGTCCTACTAGGGATCCCGCATGAGGTTTTGTTCTTCTAGGTTTTAAACCCTAGGTTTATTGGTCTAGACCTGGCTTACCCGAGCGGACAACTCGAGCCGAGGGGGAGGCAGCGTACCGGGGATACAGAAGCTCCGCCGGCTTTGCAACTTATCCAAACCTCGTTCTAAATGAGAAAGACTCTAAACAGAAGAGAAGCTACACGAAGTGCACCCTTCTCCATGATGTAGAAGACTCAGAAAGAGGAAGGGATTCGCGACAGTTTATATACAATTCAACAAATATCAAAGCGGTAAAACATTTAGCACATAGCATGGAACATGTAGAAAAATCAGATAAAGCCAAATATAACAATTTAACTGAGCTCGAATTCTTGAACCCTGAACCGAAATTCTGGGTTCTTGGTCCCCAGCAGAGTCGCCAGAGCTGTCACACCTCCTTTTTCGCTTACTACACCCCGTGAAGGGTATAATAGTGGAGTTTTTCCAATTAAAGGACAATCGAAACGTGATTCGTTTATTAAGAGATCCAGAGTCGCCACTTGGGAGATTTATGGTGTCCCAAGTCACCGGTTTGAATCCCGAATCGAGGAAAGGGTTTGACTCTGTATTAACAGTCGCGAACCAGAAATCCGGGTAAGGAATTCTGTTAACCCGGGAGAAGGGGTTAGGAACTCCCGAGTTCCGTGGTTCTAGCACGGTCGCTCAACTGTTATATTTCGCTAAAGTCTGATTTTAATACATGTCATCCTATAGTGCAATTTTAAAATTGTTTAATCGCTTTTAATTGAATTTTTTTAAAAAAGTGAACATCGTATGAAAATGTGTCTTTGGATCACGTCACATGAAATGCACCCGTATCCTCGACACATTTTCATTTAAAGTTTTGGGATTTGGATTTGGGTTGCATGAAATGCACACCCGAATTTAGGAAGGTAAAATTATTTAAAGAACCGCCTAAAGCGACTAACGTGTTATTAACTTTGCGGGATGCCATGGAAATTCGCTAAATGGCACGCCCCGAATTCTAAGTGTTTTTATATGATCATTTAATGAGGGCCCCGCAATTTATAAGTTTTGTGTGGCGAGCCTCGTCTCATTTTGTATTTAAAAGGGCAAGTCCTAAAGTGACTATGATTTTCTATTAAAGTATTGTCTCTAAAAGGGCCCTAATTAATTAGCATCATTAATTACTATTATTAGAGAATCTTTCGCGGGATTCGAGCTTCAAACTCAGGTCCACACTTGAACAGGAGGGAAGCCTCCTAATTCAAATATTCTACCTAGATTGGAAGGCCAAAAACCCGTATTATAAGAATTAAACTCACAAACTTAACACAAATTCAAACTTTCAGCATTTTTTGGGGCTTCCAACTTAGTCCAGGAAGAAACAAAACTCAATCAACTTCATGTTGGGCCTTGTACAAATAACTCCAGGCCCAAACTTAATAACTAGACTCAACAAATTGCAAGTAGCTGACCTATTTCCAAATTTATCCAAATATGCATGCCAATCTTAAATCTGAATTTAGCACAAACATTCAACTCGCTTGATGACCTAACATACTCACTTGAATATTAGCAGCCTCTATATTGAAATACTAATTTTGTTTTTGAACCTTTATTCCATCGTATTTAGACCCCATTAAACTAAATCATCTCAATAAAACCCAAAAAGACAAACAACTCGATATCTAAACAAATCAGATTAGATTTTTTATTTTAAAGCTCAGATTCTTCTATCTACTTAGCTACTGCCGTGTTTCTGAATGTTAACAATAGTTTAAACTTCAAACTTCATTTATCACCAAGGGCCAAAACTGAAAACAGTGCCTGAACTTAGCAATTTAATCGTGAATGTAAATGCCTAATAAATCTACTAAAACAGTCCAATTATATAATCTGATGGAAGTTCAACTATTATGACTTTCAAATCCTGACTAATACTGTTATTTAGTACCCTAAATAATGAACTAATTATGACTATACATGTTAATCAAAGCAGGCATTAATCTAATGAAACGAATTGAATGAAAATGCATCAATCCACAGTCCATTGTTTATGTTAATACAACCAAACTAAACTATACTAGACAAGTACATATCAATTAGCATCTATCTAACTACGGACATATGATGATCCAAACGAGCACAGATCTGGAAGCAAATTCGTGAGTATTTTTCATTTCATTTCCAACTCAAAGCTACATCAAGGCAAATTCAAGGTGTGTACCTGGAATTGAATGAACAAAGGAACAAGATGGAGTCAGCAGTGTTAAACAGCAGGGAAAATACGACAGCAACAGTAGTGAGTATTCAGCAACCAAATCAACAGCAACACAACTCGCCAAAGATCAGAAACCCAGGGAATAGAAAGCAGATGCAACAGACTTCAAACTTGATTTCAAATCCACATTCGACTCATTTTTATATCCTTAACACTCAGAAATTATTTTGAATATGAAGAACTCAGAAAAATATAATAAGAACAGTATTTTGTTTTTTTTTTTTGGGATTTCCTGCTATTTGTTTTTTTTTGAATTTGAAATTCAAATTTTCAGAGATTCAAAACTTGTAGAAACTTTTGGGGGAATTTTCAGAGATGCCAAAAACTTGCCTTGCAAGGCAAGGGAAGTGCCCTTTTATAGACAAAAGCTAGGGCAACTTTCAGATTTTCTATTGCACCCTTGCCCCCTCTTTTGATTTCATTTTTTAGCTTAAAAGTCACTCAAGGACTGACTTATTGCCCAAGTTGTTATACTAAGTTTCTGAAATTTTAATTAGAACCCCCATCTAGAAGGTTCTAGGGGATTCTATTTCAGTTATTGCAGGGATTCCCTAATTGAACTACCTATACTACCCTTGCATTAGTTCTGAAATTACCAACCTAGGTTAACTAACCCCAGCCCCCTTTTACCCTAGTTAAGGTCAACTATGGTTAGCTACTCAAAGGAAATGAAAGTTCAGCTAAGTCCAAAGTAATCTAATAAGCTCATCCTAACTAATTAATTCTAATTACTACCTAGGTAATAAATGAACTGATAACATTCACGGATCATTTAATTGAAACCAAACACAAAAAACTAAAACAGCACTGAATCGAAAATAATGACTAAAACAATCAGCATCAATTGGTTAAGAAGAAAATTTAATCAGATGAGAGGAGAATTGAATATCCAAAACTTAAACTAAAACCTAGGGTAATCGATTATCAACAAACTCTACTTAAACTAACAACAGAATTAGATGACTTAATTCAAGTTGTCATTTATTAGAACTCAAAATAAATCAAACAAATAAGAATAGAGAAAGAAAAACCTAATTAGTGACCCCAAACAGATAGAACATGATTAAAAACAATTAGGGACGTGAAGTTAATTCAAAAAAAAAAATAAGAACAACTAAGGGACTCACTGGATGTCATTATCTTATACCCAAAAAACCAGCGGAAAATGCCCACAAACTCAGAACAGGGCTTATTTGGATGAATCTCTTTTGAACACCCTAGGCTCGATCTCTGATTTGAAATTTGAGGCGTTGCAAGGATGTTTGAAAGATTGTGAGTGGGGATTTGGAATGAGAGTGAAACAGGGATCCCAGGGTGTTATTCCGGTGACATTTGGAGTGATAGCGCCGCCGGACACGGCGGAGAAGTCAGTGGCGGTGCTAGGGTTTCATTGATTGTAGGATTTTGGGTGGGATTTGAAGGGGAACCGTTACAGAATTAGGACAAAGAGAAAGAGACGAAGCTGTGGTCCTAATCTGGGCGGGTTTAGACGATTTAGGATTTTGAACGAAATCTTTGATTCAAGATTCGAAGACTTCGGCAGAGATTTGAGGGAAAAGGTTTAGGGATCTAGAAAGAGGAGGGCGAGGGGATGCTGTGGTGTAATTCTGGGACCGTTTGGTGACCGGCCGCCGCCGTGAGGCGATTTCCGACGGCGGTCGAAGGTGGTAAACGGTGGCGTTGGGTTTCTCTGTGTGTGAGGTGAATTGAGACGGAAAGGGAGGGGGGGCATGTGTTTGGACAGTTATATATCTAACAATCCCCACTTGAGAGCCGTTGGATTTAGTTACCTCGACGGCCAGGATCAAATGTCGTGAAAACGACATCGTTTCACTTAAGGGGGGGCAGGCCGGGTTTTCAGAGGTGGGTTGGGCCATGGACTGGGTGTATTTCCTTTGGGCTGGTGCTTTTTTTTTTAATTAAAAATGGCCTAAATCAAAAACAGCCCTTAAAAATCTTTTTAGACTTCTCTTTTCCCTCTCTCTTTTTATTACTTTTATTTATTTTTCTGATTTTTGTTAAATGCAAAATTAAAAATAAAAGACCCAAATTGACTCTAAAATTATACTACATAATTGTCAAATAAACTAATTCCTAATTTAAAAGAAAACTAAAGCAAATTGAAAGTAGAAATGCGAAAGAACCTTTTTTGTTATTTTCTTCATTTGAAAGTAACTTAATTACTAATTAATCCTGAAATGTGAAATTAAAACCCTAAATGCAAATGCTAAGTATATTTTTTTGTATTCTGTCATTAATTAAAATGCACAAACAAAATGCAAACAATTAACACAAAATGTCACAAAAATCCACAAAATTGCAAAATAATGAAAGAAATCATTTTGTTTGAATTTCTGGGAATAATTCATATAGGGCAAATATCACGTGCTCACATTACCTCTCAAAGGGATACATCCATCTGCATTGAACAGGTCCTCCAAGTCGTGCCTTGTGTACAAGGTGGATTGGAAGGTGTTCTATCACATCAAAAAACCCACATGGAAATATCTTTTCCATCTTAGTAGAAGTTACACGAATGTTCTGATCCATCCGGAGTAGGTTTTCTTCCCTTAATGTGGAAGAACACAAGTCTTTGAAAAATAAACTAATCTCTGTGATGGGTTTCCAGATTCGTTCAGGCAAACCACAAAATGCAATAGGCACTAAGGTCTCCATGAAAACATGACAGTCATGACTTTTCAAATGGCTCAACTTCCCTACCTCCATATCAACTTTTTTCCCAAAATTCGACGCATAACCCTCTGGCATCTTCAATTTCGTTACCCAATCACAAATTTGCCGTCTTTCCTCCAAAGTGAATGTGTAACTTGCTTTGGGCTTGAACACCTTACCATTGTTTGCTGTCTGCAAGTATAATTCAGGCCGCCTGCAATATTCTTGTAAGTCCATTCTAGCCTTCGTGTTATCCTTTGTCTTACCTTTAACATCCATCACTGTGTTGAACAAATTGTCAAAATAGTTCTTCTCAATATGCATGACATCAAGGTTGTGACGAAGAAAATTATCCTTCCAATGAGGCAACTCCCAAAATATACTCTGTTTCGTCCAATTATGAGTAACACCGTATCCGAGGAATCTATAAGGTGGAGCTTCAGTAACTTTACTGAAGTTCTGGACCCTCTCCCAAATTTCCTCACCTGAAAGTATCGGAGGTGGGAAATCACATTCGAATTTATTCCTTTTGAATGCATTTTTCATCCTTCTAAACTCATGATCAGGAGGCAAGAATTGACGATGACAATCAAACCATGATTGCTTTCGGCCATATTTCAAAGTGAACGCTTTACTATTTTCCATGCAGTAAGGACAAGCTAGCTTACCAGCAGTCATCCACCCAGACAACATTCCATACGCAGGAAAATCATTAATTGTCCACATTAAATTAGCACGCAAAATGAAATTCTGCTTGGTTGATATGTCATATGTTTCAACACCATCGTACCACAATTGTTTTAGCTCATCAATCAAAGGTTGCAAATATACATCAATCAAACTTTTCGGATTACGTGGACCGGGGATAATACAATTTAAGAATATATATGGACTAGTCATGCACAACTCGGGTGGTAGATTATAAGGTGTAAGAAAGACAGGCCAACATGAATATGGTATGGCAGATACAGAAAAAGGCGTGAAGCCATCCGCACACAGACCTAATCGAACATTCCTTGGTTCACTAGCAAAATCTAGATATGTCCTATCAAAGTGCTTCCAAGCTTCTCCATCTGAAGGATGACACATAACACCAGGTGGTCTTCTATTTTCAAAGTGCCATCTCATATGAGGAGCAGACTCATCGACGCATATAACCTCTTTAACCTAGGTATAAGAGGTAAATAATGCATCGACTTGATAGCGACCATATTCCCACTGGAAAGCCTCTTGAAACGAGGCTTTTTGCAAAATTTACAACTGTCCATACATGCATCATCTTTATAATATAACATGCAACCATCTTCACAACAATCAATTCTCATTGACGAAAGTCCTAACTTAGAAACTAATCTCTTAGCCTTGTAGAAATCACCAGGTAATTCGATATCAGGGTCAACTAGTTCACGCATAAGGTCAATGAAAGAGTCCATGGCTCCTTGAGAAATATTCCAATCAGATTTCATACTTAGTAATCTAACTGCAACAGACAACTCAGAGTGCGGACTTTCGTTACGTAGTGAACGACTAGCTTCCTCTAAAGCTTCATAAAAATGTTTTGCGTCATCATTAGGAGTTTGTTCAACATTTTCATTGGGTTCACATCCCAAAAGCATCCGCAACCATATCATGAATTCTAGAATGACGATTTGTATTCTCCACCGACCTACTACTTTCACCCACAACCATGTTATGAAATATCCCATGGCTACCATCAATATCTCCATGACTACTCCACACAAAGTAATTCACTATAAACCCCTTACTATAAAGATGAACCTTAACTTCCTTCGGTTTTTCAAACTTCATACAATCGCACCTAACACAAGGGCACCTAATTACTCCTTCATTTCTGTATGGCGGAAGTGACATTGCATGTCTAGTAAATTCATCATCCCCTTCTACAAAATCCTCCCGCAATACCCGCCGATTAGGATAATTTCTATTGTACATCCAAGTACGATGTTCCATCTATATAAATAAAGCAAGAACAAATTAATTTAGTTAATTCAAGTATTTATAATGTATTCTTATTTAGGACAATGTATTTACAAGTACTCTTATTTAGGTATTGCTAATGTATGAATTGTTTCTTTTCACAATATAACTCAATATAAATTAATACAAGAACTAAAAGATCATAATTTCTACCTTAATTTCATAAATCTAATGTAGTTCAAACCAAAAACCCTAATACTAAATAGACAAAAATTCTGAAAAATTACATAAAATTATATAGCAAAAATTAAAAATTAAAAAGCTAAGAAGATAGATTACTAACCTTGGTAAATTAAAGGAGGATTAAAAAGCAGTGGTGGGGTGGGGGACAGCGGCTCCGACGACAGTGGTAGCGGCGGCTCCGGCGACAGTGGCTAGGGGTGGGGGGATTGATTTGTGTAAGGGAAATAGAGAAGGGGAGGAGATTATGTTGAGAGAGAATTTAGGAAATTTTTGGTAAGAAAATAAGACATTGGGAGGGCTAACCCGATTTTGACTCTGGATTTAAAAATAGCGACCAACTTTGGTCGCTATATTTGGTAGCCAATAAGTTTTGACTATTTTGACCAAAATAGCGACCAAAGTTGGTCGCCACGTTTTGACCGTTTGACCAAAATGGCGACCAAATTTGGTCGCTATATATAAAACAAAAATAAATTATTTTTAGTTCAATTTAAAATTATGTACATATGTAGTATAAATTTAGGATTTTAATTCATTTTAATTTATATTATATATAAATACACAGAAACACACACACACACACACACACACACACACACATATATATATATATATACATACATATATATATATATATATATATACACACACACACACACTTATATATATATATAGATATGTAGATATAGTATAGCATAAGTATATATATTCGATATAACATTACCTAATACACTTATACTTAGTGCATAGTATAGCGTAAGTATATATATTATATATATATATAAGTTATATTCGATATAACATTACGTAATATACTTATACTTAGTGCATAGTATAGCGTAAGTATATATATTATATATATTGTGACGACCCGACCCGTCGTTTCATGTATTACAGCCCCGTTTTCCCCATTTATTGCTTCTTCATGTTTCATTATCGACATCGGGATGGATTCAATTTACCAAAATCGGGAGTTCAAAATGCCCTTTCAAATCAAATTTTCATTTCAAAAACCAGCCCTAGTTCTTCCAATTTTTACCCAAATTTCCAAGAATTAAAGGTTGATTCTTCAAAAAAATGGCGTTTCTAGGTCACGAGACTTACCTCCAATCAATTCCCGTCAAAATCCTCTTCAATTTCTACCAAAAACCTCTTAAGGTGGTTAAAACATGGAGCAAAAATGAAATAGGCTCGCGGATGAAATAATCAATTAAAACCTTCTGCCCAGGTGTTTTTTAACCCTATGCGATCTCGCGCCTAGGCATGCGATCGGCGATGAACAAATTCTCAGGGATTCAAAAAAGTGTTCTGATCGAACGCAACAGAGCTATGCGATCGCTGGTTAACAATTTCCCAAAACTAGCGACGCGCTCAATTTTAATGCGAACGCGTAGAATAAAAACATGCTGCCGCCAAAATCCTCTATGCGAACGCGGGATGCTACCATGTGATCGCGTAGCTTTACCGTCCCAGTGCTATGCGATGCGAGCCCGACCCTTTCCAAAAAAAATTGGAATGCAATCTGCATAGGCCATTTTTTCTTTGCAACATCTGCTGAAATACCTGCAAACTTTCAATGGCTAAACTTGGTCCGTTTGACCACCGAAATCATCCTCAAGGCCCCCGACACCGGCTCAACCAAAGCACCAACACATCTAAAACGTTATTCAAACTTGCTCCAATTCTTCAAAACACATCAAACAATGCCAAAACCATTAAATCACATCGGATTCAAGCCTAAGTTTTCTTCAAAAACCTCCGAAATATGCATTTGATCAAAAATCCCAACCAAATACCTCCGAATGACCTGAAATTTAGCACACATATCCAAAATCACCTAACGGAGCAACTGCAACTCTCGAATTCCTTCCAACCCCCGGATCAAAATCTCACCTACAACCGGAATTCGCCAGAATACTAACTTCGCCAATTCAAGCCTAAATTCTACACAGGGACCTCCAAAATCAATTCCGATCGCAGTCTAAGTCACAAATCATCCCCCGAAGCTAACCGAATCAGCGGAAATTCATATCCGAGCCCTCTAACTCAATAGTCCAAGATCCGGTTTGACTTTTCCAATATAAGCCTTCTTAAAGAGACTAAAATGTCTCATTTCCTATCCAAACCAATCCAATTCAACTCTACTCA